>NC_133343.1:34075800-34128300 GCF_030506205.2 Paramisgurnus dabryanus | reverse complement strand
CAAAAAATGGGGGGAAAACAGTCCGACTGTTCTGTAACATCTAAACAAAACTTGTACATGAAATTGACTTATTGCAGTAATCGTTGTGAAAATATTATGACTCGCAATAACATCCATATTCTTAATTCTCATCCCTGGTTGTAAATAATTTCTCCAGTATAACCAATATCCTCTAGCATCAATATAAGAAACAATTGATTCCATGTTTTATGTCAAACAAGTCGGCTCTACTATATTATGGAGTTATGAATTTTACCAATCAATATGCTCACAATTAAACCCCAATCAGTTGGTTATCTATCAAATTTGATGGTAAAATATGAAGCTAAATAACTATGTATAAATCACGATCCCAGGAAGCCAGATTCCTCAAGCATCCACAAAAACTAAATGATTCAATTTATGGCCAATAGCAGCCATCCGAGTTTGCTAGCTAGATGGTTAGCATAGTCCCTCTGGCTGTGATACACAAGCAACAGAAGCACCAAAACACAAGAAACGCCTCAGATTTAGGCCCCAAGTTCAAATGTATGACCTAAACATCTTTTATCACAACAACATATGAAGAGTTTGGTTCCAAAACGCAATAAACGCCATTTTTGAAAAAAAAAATGAGTTACTGCCAGAATCAGTATTATATCAGGTCAGCATTTAAAAGTAAATTCTTAATTTTACGCAAAATCCAATATTTTAGCGTGTTATTCTGTCATCTTTTGTCCCTTTTTTCCCAAAACGCGATAAACGCCACTCCTCCTTTCCCGCAGAATGCAATAAATCCGCTCCACAAACTACAGCGCACCATTCCACGCAATGTAAACAAACAATGGTGGCGCGTTGAGTACATCCTAGTTTTCCTCATCTACTTTGTACTTCGTGATCAACAAACAAACACAAACAAAATAATACTTTTAATGGCATTGATAAACCTGTGATGGTTTTCTGTAACGGAAAGAAACGTCAGCCATCAACATCTAATAATTTACGTGAGAGGCACTAGGGGGAAGTGCTTGTTCTCCCGACAGCATCAAGTTTCTGTCATACTAACACATTGACCCCAGGGGATCTTATGAAAAACTTTCCATCATTTTACTCAAAGTCAACGAAAATCGAGCAAGACCAAAACATTTTACAGCTGATCGCTGTAAAAAATGTTAAGCGACGACATCAAGTATAACCGCAGAAATGACAGTGTTCTTAATATGAAAAAGTAAGTGTTTTGATTAATGCCATTAATGTTTTTATCAGTGTATAACACTAGTTAACTAAATGAATATAAAATGGCAAAGATGAATGCACATTTATATAGGCAATTGATTCAATAGATTTATAGCATTTTGAAAAAAAACTTGTCATGGATTTATTGCATTTTGTGGAAAAAATAATCAGTTTTTATAATAAATCTTTGAAAATCAAGTAATGGCTTTGAATTTTTAATGTTATTATAACCTAAAGATACTATGTAAAAGTTTGTAACAGAAAATAGTGGTTTTCATCTTGTCACTTTAAACACGTTTTAATTTGTCAAAATGGATTTATTGCGTTTTGGAACCAAACTCTTCATATATTCCAGCTGTGTCGAAAAAGCCTGTTTGAATTATACTTCTGTGCTTCAAATGTACTAGCACGCATTCTTACATCATATATTATTATTATATATTAAAACATGGATGTCTAGAAATGTACGATTTCCTACTTTGAATACCAAAGGTTATGGTTTAAAGGGCTATGTATGCTATGTTGAATATGATAGTTTTGGGTCATTTTCTAAACCATTTTAAACAAATAAGCTGTTAAGAGAGAATTGGGTTGTATTAAAATGAGTTTCTTAACCATTACATCCAATCAGACTAGCGTTAAAACAGTTTCATGGTATGCTATGGAAAGTATATGGATTTAAAATGCTTTTGGGAAGGTGATGAAAGTATGGATATTTTAAGAATATGAGAAAAAAAATGCAAAGCTTTGTCTGTTTCAAATAAAATTGAGCTTAAATGTTACATTAAATTTTATGGCAACATATTTGGGATGGCAAGTAAGCCAAACCAATAAATGTTACTGTAAGAGCTCCTCATAGGCCAAAGGCACACAACAGTAATACAATTAACAGAATATCAGAAGATAAGTTTCAAAATGGCTTCAAACACAGCATACGTCTGAATGGAAAAGGTTCATGCTCGAAGATGCTCACATTTACAAAACAACTTGAAAGGATGAGGAATTAAATCACATGGCCATCTATAAAGAGGAGCACAGTGCTTCTTTGACAACAAGAAAATCTAAACAATCCGACAACACACACACGAAAAAGATATGAAACGTTAAGGAAACGTGTCTGTGCATAGTGTGTGATTGTGAATGCAGGATATTCACGAGATGACATGATTGAAATGAATCGATGTGGTCACTTGTTGGGCAGTGACGTATCAAATCAGGCAAACCCAAACATTTCCATAACGCCAAACCTCTTTATCATAAATCAACGGTGAGATTGAGCGGTCTACTATGCACGATTGACATTCATAACGTGGAAGCCTACAGCATGGGAATCTCAATAAAATGACTCTGTATCGTATATTAACTTTACGCAAATTCTATAGAATCACGACAGAAGCGTACGCATCATTCGCAGCGTCCAGCAGTGAAGTATTTGCAGCAGACCGACCTACCTAACAGTAGTAGTCGATGAGTCGCTCTGTAGATCTGTTTGTCTTTTTGAAGCTGTTTCTCTATCTTTTTGTTTGCTTCCCTCTGGGCCTTCTCCTCGTTTCGCTGGTCCTCAGTCTTACTGTTGCCCAAACAACCCATTTTCCCAAAAACCCAAGAAAAGTTTTGGGGTGGGGTGGGGTGGTGGTGGGAGGCGAATATACCGTATGAATAAATTATCCAAATTCCTCGATTTGGCCTCCGATCAAAACACTTTGATGGAAAACCGGGACATTTATAGTCGCGTGCACACCGCACTCCTGGATTTAGCGGAACACGGGGGGTTTGTGGATCTTATAAGGGACAGTACAAGGGAAATATGAAAGCTATTAGTACAGGAGGGCTCGAGGTGGTGGTGGTGAAAACACTAGGCCGGCCTACACACGGCCGAGTCCTGTCGAGCTTTCGCTGCTGTAAAATACGAGATTTCGTCAAACGCGATCCTTGTGTGAACGCGCATCCAGCGAAGCCTCGACGTTACATGAATGATTTCGTTACGGGCGTCCCGCGACGGCTTTTCTGATCCAAGCGCGATTTAGCAAATTTCCCGTCGCGAATCCATGGTCGCGTTCCCGAAATAACGATTCTGCCCACCACTCCTTTAAAAATCATGAATAGCTCCACAAAACTCGGTTATTGTCGGTTCGTCGATGTCGAATCCGTTCGCTGATGCGACGACACGGCCAGAACGAGATAGAAAGGGTGGCTGCAAATTAAAAAAATAAATATTTCCACCAAAATGACGGCATGTGGATCATTCCGCCCTGCGCCGTGGCCGACATGAACCTTTTAACTCCGTTATGAAACGACGCTGTCTCAGAAAAATACGGTGCTGGTTTTAAAAAAAATCCCCCGAAGATGGACCTTATTTTCCCTCCTGTTCGGGTTACGGTGACTGATGGTCGCCTTTTTTTCGGCTTGTCCAAATGAAAAGAGGCCCTTTGCCGTCTTCACCGTTACCGTAATTTGAATTTCTTCTCACATCCTCAGCTTTGCTTTGACGAGAGCGGAGATCCTTACGGTTCTTTCGACCGCCGATGCAAATGCGACCGTTTTGGGAAAATCCGTCGATGTTTTACCGGCTATCGCAGTCCCGAGTCCGCTGTCAGGCTACGCTTTGTATCCTTCTTGAATTCGGGTGGTAGATCGGCTATACATGTGCATTGGGATAAGTCAAGATAAATCCGATACCACAATGACAGCGATTTCCCAATGGACGGAGCGCGTTGCCTCCCCGATAGTCGTGGATGAATCCCCTTCGAGGCAGTATTTTTAGCGATTATTTCCTTTTCTCTGTGAATTCTACATTGAGATAGAAAGCGTTGAAGAGATGGGTGGGGCAAACAGCTCTCATTGAACCCTGAGTACGGGCAGCGGCTAATCACATGACAGCCAGAAAACGTCAGCAAGCGGCGATTCTGCAGAGAAAAGGCGCCCTCTTTGAAGACATGATTCATACGTGATAAACTCCGCGATTCGAGCCGATTAATCTACGACTATTTGCATTATCGCCGGCTACGTGTAGCCACTGCTATACACATCATGCTAAACACACGAAGCTAAGCTTCAACCAAAAGAACATTTGTGAACAAGCTTGTTCTAAGTCTAGTGTACTAGAAAAGCTTGCCTGGTAAGTTCTTGATGGGTAAAGTAGCACGTTTCACAGACATACAGTAAGAACCATAGACCCATCTATTAGCCTAACCTAAAGTAAACAAAGACTAGTAACAATGAATCATTCACATAGCTTTGTGATTCAATGTTGATTTGATTCAAATGTTACACTGTGGCAGGATTCAGTTCATTAGAATAGCCTACTCATTTCAAAAGCAGGGTCATTCGTTATTAAATGTATGTATTCATCGTTTGTTGTTGAATATAATGTGTTGTCCACACACAATACTGTGGAGCACCGCGGTGTGTAGTGCTAAAGTTGACTTAAAACTTTATGTAACACTAATTGTGGTCATGTTAGCACTAAGAGCGGTGTAAATTTTAGCACGTAGTGGCTTAGAAGTATAAAAAAAACATGCAAGCACTCAATCAATGATTGTATGCCATGATTTATTTTCAAACATGCCAATAACACTGCATTATAGAAACAACAGGTAAAACATAACAGCGTCACACTTATGTTTAATTGTACTAATAAAGTGTTGTTATTAATTAAAGCCATAGCATTCATTAGCTTAACAACTTCCATCAATATTTGGATTTTCTGTTTTGTGAACGAGTGGATTAATCTGCATGTATTTTGTGATTGTTAAGTAATTGATTGAAAATATTAAGATACTAGGGCTGGGTATCGATTCAGATGTTCCAGATTGATTCGATTTCAATTCACAAGCTATCAGATCGATTTGATTTCGATTCTCGATTCAATTCCGATTTTCTTCACGATTTTTATACTTGGTTTTCCATTCAACTTAATGAATATAGATTATATAGAATATTATATTATATTAAAATATTATATTATATTAGAATATATTAGAATAAAGACTGAATGAATGAATGACAGGCTCGAATAGTAATTAGATTAACGTTAATGTTACGTTCAATGTTTTGTGGGAATAAATATGGGGGAAAAAGCGATTTGTGGGCTTTAAGAATCGATTTTGAATCGACCATGTAAAAAAAACGATTAATCAAGAATATCGATTTTTTTTTTTGCCCAGCCCTATAAGATACATACATTTATAAACGGTGTTGAAAAATATATTTTTATTCCGCAAACACAAACTATTATATGACATTTCTGACAGTCATTATTGCCCTATATTTTATTGTTATTTAGTTTGATTACACTATAAACTAGTGATAGACCGATTTATTGCAGATGCTGCTATATTGGCCAATATTTTGATTCGTTTTTTTCGGCATCGGCAACAATCTTTATAATCGGTCAGTAAAAATGTCTATTAATTTAATTTGTTGTTTGTAATGAAAAGACACTCAGTGTCACTCAATGTAAAGCCAAAGTCTGACAGACAGTAAAATGACCAATCATTATTCACTTTTTAACATAATGTTATGTTGTGTCACACAACAACAACACACTTATTCAAACAGTATCGTGAGATGTCAGATCCACATTAATTATGTCTTATTATCTAAATGATTAATTATTTAAATACACTGTAAAAAATACTTTGCTCCTTAAAATTTTTGTTGAATCAACTCGGATTTACAAGTCATTTCAACTTACTATTATTAATCTTGACCAGAGATGAGTTGTTAAAACTACAGGTGAGTTGTTATAACTTATAAAATTAAGTTGACTTTTCTCAACTATATTTTATAAGTTGTGAAAACTCATCTCTGTTGACATGACTTGTAAATCTGAGTTGATTTAACAAAAAAAATGTTAAGGCAGCAAAGTCTTTTTTTACAGTGTAGGTTCTTTAAAAGGGTATTTATAAATGTTATGCACAACAAATATGTATGTAGTTTCAATTTTCTTATTTACTCTAATTATATTTGTGTTACATCTGCCAATTTCTTAATATCGGCATCAGCTATTTAAAAACACATTTTGGTCGACCACTACTATAAAGAAACATCGACAAAGTAACATTTGCTGTCTCTTGACAACTTCAGTCACAAAATGTATTTATAAACTTTATTTTAAACATAAAGCTTAAAATAGTGACATGGCGATACACACAGTAAACCAATGGATCTATAAACAAAGGTTCTAGGATGAGAGTTCATGGCACTTGGACTGAGATACTGTGATGTCAACAAATAAAAGATAAACGTCTGAATGACAGTGACCGAAATGGAAAATGACATGACGTGAAGCTATTTTTTAAACTCACTGTGGTCTATTTTATGATCCTTTAATCTTTGTTTGATGTTAGGGGATACAGACTAAACAGTTATATTTGGAACTAAACTGAAGTCTGGTTCTCCATTCAGATTGTTTTAAAAGCGAATTGCAGAAGCTCAAACTTCTGAACCTGAACCAATAAACACAAAGTTCATTACGCAAGTCATCTTCCTGATCTTGTTTAATGGACACGCCCAACTTACAGCACTTTATAAGTTATTTTAACATTGGTGCAACTAAAATTACCTCTAAATGCAAATCGTGTGGCTCTAAATCACAGGTTTGGATAACCCTGGGGGTTTTAGTTTGCTGCACAACGGTCTACTACCAGAAGGGGGAAGTATTTCTTCACTATTAGATACGATTTTGCACCCATGTGAACACTAGGCCAAAAACTCAAGCCAATTTAGCAAGGTTTCGTAGTCCCTCAATGACATTACAAGGGGGATTCCACTGATTCTAAATTAGGATAAACTGAAGGTACTGTAATAAAACCATACACAGCCTTGTACTGTGCTGAAAGTTTGAGAGAAAACAAAGTTTTAAAAGTCACGCCACACAATAAAAAATTTGGAAAGGCCTACTGTATTTGTTATTATTCATTGAGAGTTCCAATGAGATTTGCTTGGTTAGAGTAGGTCTCTAATCACCCTAATTGGTCATTTTGAGATTATGAGTATCATACGATAAGCCTACATGCCAATTAACAGATAATGGTAGTTTGTGGTGCTTTTTATTCATGTTTTTATGTAAAACATGCCTTTTGTATATGTGACACTGCCTGTAAAAACCAGGCTAAAGTCTAGGAAGTTTGATATCATTCATTGATTTCGCTCACACACTTTTTTCAATTTTTGACATGATCTTTCTCAGTCAATATTAAAGATTTCAAAGTTATATTTTCCACAAAATGTCTTTACATTATGTAGGATGGTTTTACAAAAAATTCCATTAGCTGGGTTGTCACAGGCAGTGTTTCATACACATTACATAAACCACAAAACCAGTCATAAAATTGAGATTTATACATAAATAAGCTGAATAAATAAGCTTTACATTGATAGATGGTTTGTTAGGATAGGAAAATATTTTGCCGAGATACAACTATTTGACAATCTGAGGTTGCAAAATATCGAGAAAATCATTTTTAAAGTTCCCACATATTACTAATGATAAATACATTTTTAATATTTACAGTAGGAAATGTACAAAATATCTTCATGGAACATGATCTTTATTTGACATCTTAATGATTTATGCCATAAATCATTATAGGATACATACAGTGAGGAAAATAAGTATTTGAACACCCTGCTATTTTGCAAGTTCTCCCACTTAGAAATCATGGAGGGGTCTGTCCACTGTGAGAGCAGAATCTAAAAAAAATCCAGAAATCACAATATATGATTTTTAACTATTTATTTGTATGACACAACTGCAAATAAGTATTTGAACACCTGTCTATCAGCTAGCATTCTGACCCTCAAAGACTTGTTAGTCTGCCTTTAAAATGTCCACCTCCACTCCATTTATTATTCTAAATTAGATGCACCTGTTTGAGGTCGTAAGCTGCGTAAAGACACCTGTCCACCCCATACAATCAGTAAGAATCCAACTACTAACATGGCCAAGACCAAAGAGCTATTTAAAGACACTAAAGACAAAATTGTACACCTCCACAAGGCTGAAAAGGGCTATGGGAAAATTGCCAGGCAGCTTGGTGAAAAAAGGTCCACTGTTGGAGCAATCATTAGAAAATGGAAGAAGCTAAACATGACTGTCAATCTCCCTCAGACTGGGGGTCCATGCAAGATCTCACTTCGTGGGGTCTCAATGATCCTAAGAAAGGTGAGAAATCAGCCCAGAACTACATGGGAGGAGCTGGTCAATGACCTGAAAAGAGCGGGGACCACCATTTCCAAGGTTACTGTTGGTAATACACGAAGACGTCATGGTTTGAAATCATGCATAGCACGGAAGGTTCCCCTGCTTAAAGCAGCACATGTCCAGGCCCGTCTTAAGTTTGCCAATGACCATTTGGATGATCCAGAGGAGTCATGGGAGAAAATCATGTGGTCAGATGAGACCAAAATAGAACCTTTAAGCCATAATTCCACTAAACGTGTTTGGAGGAAGAAGAATGATGAGTACCATCCCAAGAACTCCATCCCTACTGTGAAGGATGGGCGTGGTAGCATCATGCTTTGGGGGTGTTTTTCTGCACATGGGATAGGGCGACTGCACTGTATAAAGGAGTGGATGACAGGGGCCATGTATTGCGAGATTTTGGGGAACAACCTCCTTCCCTCAGTTAGAGCATTGAAGATGGGTCGAGGGCGAGGCTGGGTCTTCCAACATGACAATGACCCGAAGCACACAGCCGGGATAACCAAGGAGTGGCACTGTAAGAAGCATATCAAAGTTCTGGCATGGCCTAGCCAGTCTCCAGACCTAAACCCAATAGAGAATCTTTGGAGGGAGCTCAAACCTGACTGATCTAGAGAAGATCTGTGTGGAGGAGTGGGCCAAAATCCCACCTGCAGTGTGTGCAAACCTAAAAACTACAGAACTGGTTTTGTGGTCGTCTAATTGATACGATTTCTGTATCCATGAAAGCCTTTAGTAGCGCTTACAATCAAACCACAAACTTAAGACCTATTTACAAACTCATATTACGTAAGACAGTCCGGAATAAAGAGAATTCCAAAAATTCAAGGCCTTCTCCTTGCCACATAAACTACATGAACTGATATGGTAAGATAGTCACACCCCAATAAATGGCTGTTGTTAGCAATGACAATCAATGTTACATAATGAAGTTTGCAAATGAGTCCTTTTAATCCAAATTTGACCTATAACGTAATTTTGTTTTGTGTAGCCCACAGGCAAAACTTAACAGATTCTATTAAAACCCCGAATGTGGTGAGTGTTAAATGTCTCGTCATGGCCCGCATTTAGACAAAGGCAAAATGCTGCATGATCAACAGTAGACTCCTTATAGTCTCACTCCATCTGATTTCATGCAATATTTCATCTCTAATGAGAGGAAGCGATTCTGTTTAAGTGAGCAATAAAACCGTGGAATTATTTAAACTAAGTCGTAAGACAGGCTTGTGGGCTTGCAGCTGCAAAGCAGTGCCATCTAGTTTAAACAACAAAGACACCAGCTACAAATACTCTCGTCGTGGCTGATTCTTTATGACAATCGTACCCAAAAAGTAAACAGAAAAACTATATTCAATGAACAAAACTCATAACCACACTCCTTTCTCAAACAAGCACACATTCACCCAGGCAGACGCTATACCAATACAGTATACAAAGATGTTTTCCTTAACTACAAAGGTTGCAACAACCAGCTTTGTATGTGCGTGTGTGTGTGTGTCATCGGTTTTTCTACAGAGCACCCGCATGACTAAAGTATTTTGGTCACAGTGTTTAAAGAGTTTCTTCAGTTTGTGTCGACGGAGCGCCCTAATAAAAAGAGAAAGCGTTCTTATGAAGGTAGAGGCATATGAGGGCTCGTGTAAAATCACTTTGGTTGCTCTCCAAACTGCTCCAAAACATCAACAGGGCTAGTTTCCAGACTTAAAATAAGACATGGATTCATAGATAGATAGATTCATAACACTTTAAAGCAGGGGTGGGGAACCCTGGAGAGGGCCACTGTCCTACACAGTTTAGTTCCATCCCTAATCAAACCTGCATTTAATTTCCAAGTAATCCTGAAAATTTTGAATGGATTTTTCAGGTGTGTTTGATTAGGGTTGGAACTAAACTTTGCAGGACAGTGGCCCTCCACCAGGGTGCCCCACCCCAGATTTAAATGGATAATATTAATTTATTTCAATATAATTTACCTAATTACATCCTAACTTATTGCAGCGAATAGATTGGGTACATGTGGGGTCATCGTCGTCCTGTAGAGTTAAGTTCCTGCTCTTACACACTTGAAGGAAGGAAGATATTTTGAGGAATGTTTGATCAGAAGCCCTATTGACTTCCATAGTATTATTTAATCCAACTATGGAACTCAATGGGGCTTCTGATTGGTTTGGGTACAAAAATTCCTCAAAATATCTTTAAATTTATGCAGGATTTTAACAACACGAGAGTGAATAATTGATTACAGAAGTTTAATTTTTAGTGAACTATCCCTTTAAGAAGCACAAATGGTATTTGGAGTATCGTGTCATTTCCATTTCTCCATCTATCATTGTGACACATTAAACAAGTAATGCCAGTTTTCTTGATATAGATTAGATCATGAGCAGATGCTTTCATTGTCAGGAGACGCAATCTGAGACCAGGTTTTAGTCCAAGTTTAGATTAAGAAAGATCTCAGTGACCATCTCAACTACCCGTGCACTAGTGTGATTATTTATATACCATTGTAACTGGCCTAAAAATGCAAACAAGCAAATGGTAATTCGCTACTGATTTAAAATGACTTTACAAAAATAATAATACCTGCGCCGTACCCAAGATATTTTGATTGAAGACTTTCGTAAAGGGACAGGCCAGAGCATACGTGATACTACCGAAATATCTGAAAACACTAGCCAACCACTTGATTGAAATGCCTATTATCATCTTAAAAATCTTGTCACCTAAAGGTGTTTTGAAATTATTTTGTGCACAAAATATATATGCATTTTAATTTTATTAGAAAATGCATGAGTTGGACTGAATAATAAAGAGAAACAGCTAATATGAGCCAATAACTTCTTCAGTACTGTTCACTTTCTGAAAAAATTGTCAAAAATTGCCCCTAGCTGTCATTGGGGCGAAACCCTTTCAAAAATTACACCTTTGCACTTAAAGAGTTCATATTAGTTGGGAGAGCGGGGTAAGTTGTCACAATTTTCACACTGTCTCTCATTTACTGAGCACCATGCATCACAATGGTATAAATCTAATTCCAAATGAAAAAAGGACGTCTTGGGCACATATATGTTGTATTCATGACATTTTCATATCTTATCTCATCACAGAGCTGTAGACTGTTGAATAGAGAATGTTCACTTGTGACAATTTGCCCCATCTGCGGGTAAGTTGTCACACTAGATTATCTAAAAAGAAGAACACAACTTAATTGTGATCTTTGTATAATTGGAATTATTTTTAAATTCAGAACTGGAAATATTAACACTAGGGATTTTCACACTGCTTTTCACCCTGGGTTATCTTTGTTCTAAATCCTGCTTTTAATCCTAGGTTAAGGATTGTTTCACACTTAAAATCTTGAAGCAGGGTTATTCCTGAAATTAACCTAGGGTTATGAAACCCTGCATAGGGCTTTTCACACAGGAAATAGTTAACCCTGTGTTATTCTAAACCCCGGTTAACCCCACAAAAGGCTAACCGTGCTTCCGAGCAGTGTTTCATAACCCTAGGTTAATTTCAGGGATAGCCCTGGTTTTAAATTTCAAGTGTAAATTGATCCTTAACCTAGGGTTAAAAGCGGGGTTTAGAATAAAGATAACCCAGGGTTAAGTGCAGTGTGAAAACCCCTTACGTAATTTAAAAGCGGGGTTATCTTCATTCTAAATCCTGCTTTTAATCCTAGGTTAAGGATCGTTTCTCACTTGTAATTTTGAAGCAGGGTTATCCATGAAATTAACCTAGGGTTATGAAACCCTGCTCGGAAGCTAGCTAGCCTTGCTTTTGTGGGGTTAACCCCGCATTGCAGTGCCAAACGCACACAGTGTGAAACGAAGCAGGGTTAAGGCCGTTTCACACGGTACGCGGAAAGCGTTTCTCTTGTATTAGAAGCGTTTTGTGCAGCATTTAGTGCAAATGTGTGCATCTTCAACGGCGCCTGCCATGAAGTGCTGTGTCCCTAAAAGGAATAGGATTTTGGTTGCAGGAGCAAGGAGTGTGGACCAACTCCGCTTCACTTCTGTAGCCGCCCCCGTTTTGCCGCTTTCCGCACGTCTCCTATTGAAAAATAACTAAACACTCGCGGTTGCCGCGTACCGTGTGAAACGGCCTTTAGAATGTTATGACCCCAATTAAATACAGCTGAAGCAGTTAATCAAGGTGTTCAGGGTTGCTTGATAATTACAGACAGGTGTTGGAGCAGGGTTTTAGACACCTGACCTAGGGTTTAGGAATACACAGTGTGAAATGTCATGTGGGTTATCTCTTAACCCCTGTTTAAGTACGAACTATGTGAAACAGATAACCCAGGATTCCGTTAACCCGGGGTTTAAAATAACCCAGGGATAACTATTTCCAGTGTGAAAAGCATGTGATGACTAGCCCCAAAGTCATTGAGACAACCTGCCCTAAACTGACTGAATGTGTGCTACTGCTGGCTAAATCTCAGAGTTAAGGGCTCGTTATAGTAGCCGCGTAGCCGCGACGGCGTAGGTTCCACGTCGGTTTTTATGTATAGTTTTGCGTCGTCGTCCGCGTCGATGTGCAAACACACTCGCAGACCGCTGGTAGGCAGTAACCACACGTGTAACCACAGTAGCAGCGCAAACTTCAAAGAAGAAGAAGCTTAGCAAGTCAACCCACAAACGAAGAAGAAACAGCAACTTGTTGTGTTTAATTTGAGAAGACCAGCAATGATGGAAGTAAATAAACAGCGACTTTTGATGCAGTTTGAGTTAAATCACTCCTTAACTAGGCTAATCTTTGTTTTCACTGTCACAAACGGAAATACCTATGACGCAGTTTTTTTTATTTGACGGGAAGGGTTCTGGTGGACCAATCACAGCGCTTGCGGTCCGCGTAGATCTGACGCGCTATTAAAATTTTTGTGAGGTGCTGGTCAGACTATGCAGAGCTACGCACAGGCTACTGATTGCCTACGCCGAACCTACGCACGACTATAAATCGGGCTTTAGCTCAACATCGCACTTCAGCTAAATTATCAAAAGACACGCTGTTGTCTCCTCTATTTTGTGCAAAATAATAATTTTTAACATTCATACCTAACACAGTTCTATTGCATAAAATTTAAAGTGCATTTTTTTGCTTTTTAAGGCAAAAAAGAAGAAAATTTGGCTAACGTCAGATTACAAAGTTGACTATAGAGGGTATGCACATGATGTCACCTTCGGCAAAGGGGCTGCGGTTACCCCCCTGAGTGGAAAAAGATTCTAAATGGGAAAAAGCTGTTGTGCGATAGACTGTACTAACAGATTTAACAAGAATTCTGAGCTATCACAGGGCTCAACACAAATAATTTTTTATACTGGCCCAGTCGGGCCAGTGGTTCAGGTTTTCACTTGCCCTGCCAAAATTTTCACTGGCCCCAATTAAAAAATGTCAGTGTCACATATTTAAAAATAATCATTCAAAAGTCAAATATAAGTGTATACATATACAACAGACCAGTTCCAACGAAAAAAGGCTCCCAACTTTTCTGCTTTACCTGTAAACTGACAGCAAACTGTGCAAGATATTGCATCGTTTCTTTCGTCGTGTTTTACCCAAGTAAATGTCTGCTTCCAAGAAGTTAAATAATATACATTGATGAAAATATATTTAAGTGACTGAGGGTGAAGCACTGGCCCGATCGGGCAAGTGACAATACTTTTTACTAGTGATAGACCGATATATCAGCCGCCCGATATATCTGGCCGATATATGCGAGTTTTATGTGTATCGGCATTGGCCGATACGTGGTTGCTGTGTTCGCCGATTTTTCTCAGCATTATTTACAGACAGAGTGCTGGAAGCCGCAAGCGATTGCATGTCATGTGACTAAAAACAACCAGCCTTTCCATGACAACATCGAACATCGCTCGGCCTAACAGCTGATCATAGCTGAACAAAGCGGGTTTTTATTTCTCATCTCGATGGGGCGGTCTTCTGGACAGGGATTAGACTACTCCTAGACTAAAATAAATGTAAGAACTGTCCAAACTAATAACATCTCTTTTTAACAACATGGCATTTTTTTACATTATTTTTATGATGTAAATTGAGTGAGCAAAAGCAGTATCGGCTCCAAATATCGGCTCAAGAAAATCGGCAGCCTGTATCGGTCATCGGCTAAGGCTGATGAAACAAAAATCGGTATTGGCATCGGCACTGAAAAATCCATATCGGTCGATCCCTACTTTTTACTGTACCGGATGTCTCTCACACTTGCCCGGGGCCACCGGGCAGTCCTTTATGTTGACCCTGACCCCTGTATCGTTTTACAGACTGCCAAGAAACATTGAATGGAGAAATAAATGGATCGTCCATGTCAATGTCCACTGACCACAAGTGGGTTGACAAGTTGCTAGGGTCACTATCAAGTGCAACTAAATTTAATTTTTGCTCATAATTGTCAGTTATACTACTCAATGCATACCCTCTATAGAAGAAGTCATCACACAAAGTGGCTATATCATGATTTTTGAGAAAGATCCTCTAGTCTTGGAGTTATGAACAGTGTGACAACTTACCCATGTGACAACTTACCCCGCTCTCCCCTACTTTAAAGGTCCATATGTATACGTATCTGTACCTAATTGTACATAGGACCTTTGTAAAGGGTAGCTACTGCTCTAGTGACAGCTTGGGATCATTTTTTCAGTGTTTTAAAAAAGGTGAAACCTCAAGAAGCTGCTTGATAAAAAATTACAAAGTGACTGATCAAGATGCTAAAATATTTAGCCGCATCCAAACTCCCTTTTGCGTTGCATTACGTTTTTTTTATGATTCTGTGTAAAGAAACGTAAAAGGGATAGTTCATCCCAAAATAAAAGAAATTGGCATAATTTACTCACTCTCATGTTGTTACAAACCTGTATTAGTGTGATGACTACGAAGTGAGATATTTTAAGAAATGTTTGTAACCAAACCGTTCCTGACCCCTATTTACTTCCATACTATTCTTTTATTCTATGCAAGGAATAGGGTTCATGATCAATTTCCTTAAATATCCTTCTTCGTGTCGACATTTATACAGGTTACAAGTAAATGATGACAATTTTTATTTTGGGTGAACTATCCCTTTAATAGGAAATAAGTGACCCTAAACATCCATCAGCTTGTGACAAGCGGAAGAAAGCTGTCGCAGTTTGAAACACCCACCTAATAAAAGCAGCCTGTGGGTTTGTTTATATTCCCTCTTCTCTGCTTTCAGGTTCTTGTCAATGTTACGACTTCGTTTGTTTTCGGCTTTAATCCGCGCCCTCTCCTCCACCCGCCGCTGCTCCCTCAGCTGCAGGTCCGAAATGTCCAAATGTCCGGACTCGACGTCGATCCCGGGGCTGGCACCGGTCCGCCCGCCGGTGTACGTGATCGCGGACTGTGATAACCTCAGTCTAAAGCTCTGACACATCCCCATGTCCAATGGTGAGATACAGGAAACCTCCAGTAATTTAAAATCCGTATGGAAAAGTCTTACAGGAGGACAACTCCATCATGATGAGGATATCCAGGTCAGGTGGAGAAAGAAACACTCGCTATCTCTTACCGTCTTATCGCTCGGGCTTTCCAAAGGTATCGGTTTGCCTCATCGGATTTTCCCTCAGGCTTCGCTAGAATACACGACACGAGCGGACGAGAGTGATCTTTGACCTGACTTTGTTCAGTGTTTATTCTTGCTCTCTTTCTGCGCGACCCGGTTGAGTCTCTCATTGTCCGACGGGGCGCTGCTGCTCGGTTCGCTTCGAGTGCTGATCTGAGACCAGTTCTCCGTCTTAACTTTAACACAACGCGTTAAATTTTCACGAGCAACAGGGGGAGGTCATCCAGTGACGTCACGTGGAAACTGCAAGCACAGTTTACAGTTTGTGAAGTATTTATGTCTCTTGTGTAAGTAATGACATTTTAGTTTAAATCCATTGTTTCTGATTAAAGTGTACTTTATTGTATATTGTTAAATATTATTATTATTGAATTTATTACAATATTATTATTAATATTATAATTATAAATAGGGGATGGTTGTAACACGGGTTCGATCTCTCCAATCAGGAGCAAGTTACAAATCACCTCGTGCACTCCAAATATGTTCGGTTTATTTCATATTCATTATTGCCATTTTTGCGATACCAATGCTTTGTAGTTAAACTCAAAAAAGCTAAATAATTTTTATTGTGTGTCTGTGTAGACATTTTTTAAGCTGTTGGTGTTAATGTTTCGTCTGTTAGCTGTTAGGTGAGTTTGTTTATGGATAGGGTAAGTTGTAACATCAGTGAAACATGTTATAACTAGGGCTGTCAAGCGATATATCACGAATAATCGCATACAAAATAAAAGTTTTGGTTTGCGTAATACATATGTGTGTGTACTGTGTGTCATATATATAAAAAATATATATATATATATATATATATATATATATATATATATATATATATATATATATATATATATATATGTATATATATATGTATATATATATATATATGTATATATATATATGTATGTATATATATATATATATATATATATATATATATGTATATATATATATATATATATATGTATATATGTATATATATATATATATGTATATATGTATATATATATATATATGTATATATGTATATATATATATATATATATATATATATATATATGTATATGTATATATATGTATATATATGTATATATATATAAATATTTACATACATACATACATACATACATACATACATACACACACACACACACACACATAGTAATTACACACAGGATACACACATATATTATGCAATACAAACATTTATTCATTCAATTTTTTAAGGTAAGTGGTTGCAATCAATTATTAAAGCTACATTTAAACAAAAGTTTTTTATTTCATTTTACTTTACTAATCTTTTTTGTTTAAATGTAGCTTAAATAAATTGATTGCAACCACTTACTTTAAAAAAAAGGAGTAAATTGAAAGAATAATTTTTTTCAGTGTATGTAAGCAGCATTTGTTTCGTTTTGCCTTTTTTTCCAGATAAAATGACTAGTGACACAAGTTTTGTTTGTCTTTTATTATGAATAGTGCTTTTTGTTAATGTACAAAAATAAAATGGCAAATTTAAGATTTAATTTATGCCTTGAAGTAATAAAGCATAATACAAATAAATGTTCTAAGCAATGGAAAAATGTAATGTCTTGTTCATTCAGCAAAATAAAATTTTACTGAATCAAGTCTTGTTTGGTTATCATACAGTTTGTTCATGTAGTGATTAGAAAACTAAAATGGAAAAATGGGGGGGCCCCATCAGGACTGCCTATGCATAGGGCCCGGGACCTTGTGCTACGCCCCTGTAAAGAGCAAAATAAATAATTTAGTTCAAATGCTTAACCACATCAAAAAAATTCACTGAGCTACGTTACTGCGTAAAATGAATGTATACAATGTTAACTACACATCGGCTGTCAAACCTCCCTTCACATCTTTGATCACTGTCCCCCTCTTCTTTAGGAAACCAAAACATTTGTTATTTATGAAAAGTTCAGTTTAGCAACTAGCCAGACCATTCAACAAACAGAGACCGTATCAGACGCGTAACAGCACGTTATGGTACATTCACATTATAAGCGACTTTGTAGCTGTTTGTCGCTTGTCTCTTTCAAAAGAGGCGTTTCTAAATCTGGTTGTCATAAACAAATGAGTACCGTCCCCTCCAGTAACTGAAGGAAATGGATGACGTGAACTCCACCGCTTCGTTCTCATTGGTAGTCGCTCCTGAAAGTTGCTCATAATTTGCATATACGTAAACATTTATCAACTTTGTCGCGCGACTAGACATGCCCCATCCAGTCTAGAGGTCTTCACGGGTCCACTTAGATCCGAAAACCCGAGGTCCGACCCGAGACCCGATCGGGTTCGGTTCTAAAAGTTTCACATGTGCCTCGGACACGGGTCGGGTACAATAATAGCGGCATCGGGTCTCGGGTAATTTAAAAATGAATGTATTTTTTCTTAACGGACCCGAGAAGACCCGAACTCTCTCGCCTGTGTGCAACAATGTCCTTTTCAAACCTCTCATCTGTTTGCCATGAGCGCTTGCGACATTGTGTGGTTGTCGGAAGGTTCATTTTGGTTGAGACATACATGTCAGTCAATTATAAATGTACATTTTAGCGGTTACGTTGGTGTCGTCGTCAGATAACAAAGTAAAACGAATGGAGCAGCTCGCCAAATTGGTTGCAAGGCCACCGGAGTTTCTTTCTGTCTGACTGCTGCGTGTGGGTCTGCAGAATACACACACGTCAGTGCTGTTTACATTCGGTTCCAGTCGGGTTAAAAAAAAAATTTCACTAGTTCGGGACGGACTCGGGTCTAATTTTCTCGGGTTTGTCTCGGGTCGGGTCTTTCTTTAAAAAATTTTTATTTATGCACGTCGGGTTCGGGTATGAAGTGATTCGGGTCATTTCGGGTCGGGTACATTTCTTTGGACCCGAGAAGACCTCTAATCCAGTCACCGACGTCACTGTCGCTCGTGTTGCCGGAAGTCGCCAATCTTTCTTTGAAAGCAATGAGATTGCTTCGCTGTGCTACTGCTAGTCACTGCTAGCCTGATTGCAGCCTCACGCCCCATTCAGACCAACCAATCGACTGGTCTCATTAACTTCAATGGAAGCTTGGTAAGTTTCGGCGACACGAGCGAAAGTGACTGTTGGCGACCGGATGGGCGTGTCCAGTGAAGAAAAGTTTAAATGATGAGCGGTTTTCGAGAGCGACAACCTTCTTAGGTCTAGTAAACCTTCTTTACTAGAGTGGACGATACTCATTTGTTTATGATGACCAGATTTAGAAACACCTCATTGAAAGAGACGGGCGACACACAGCGAGAAAGTCGCTGGTGGTTGCTTTAACCACGACAACGTGCATGCGTCCGATGAAATCGTCTATAGTTGCTTTTCCCAATCAAAACAGACACGCTAATAACATTTTTAAAATTGAAATGTATGATGTTTTATTTTTTAATATTATTATTGACGTTTTGAGATTAAAGGCAGGGTACATGATCTCTGAAAGCCAATTTTGACATTGAAAATCACCTAAACAAACACGGCCCTATCCCAACAGAATCTTGACCTTCTTTTGATAGACCCACCCCACACATACCCAACACAGGCAACGATGTCGGTTAGTAGACACGCCCCTTAATGCTGATTGGCTACTCGCTTTTCCAAAAGTGTTTTTCAAAAATCACACACCCCGCCTTTAAAGGCACTGTGTAAAATACATGGAGCTATGAAATATCTTGGAAAATGATAAAAAAACTGTTAAAGTCATCCCTCTAGATTATAAAAACATATAAAAAGGTATAAAAAGAAATGGTTTAACTAAACGGTTCTTTGACAAACCAAAAATGGCTCTTCTGTGGCACCACATTGAAGGACCTTTCAAGCACCTTTATTTTTTTTGAGTGTACCATATTAAATGCATGGATGAATGGTGCAAATATAAAGGTTATAATAATAGTATCCTGTAGGTGGCGTTATTGTATTTCAACATGCTATTCCAGTGCAAACCTAAGAGCTCCATTAGTTTTGATCTATATTTAAATTCTTAAATGTGCATGATGCTAAACAAATGAGAAGTTGGCTAATGTACAGTTTCTTGCTACACAGAAACCATTTATTTATCAATGCTGTCTCTCTATCCTTTCTTCTTGCTCTCTCTCCCTCTTGATTCTTCTTAATAAAATGACCTGGAAATATGAAAGAGCTCATTGTGACTATATCTGACACAGATAGTTCAAACATCACAACACTTTGCCAGATATAGCCTATTACCGTTCTCCCATTTCTTGGAAGGCGGAATAACGCGCACAATAGCTCTCCTTCTGTTCTCAATCTGTTTAATAACACGCATCATGCATTTACATAATCTATAATGGTCGCACCCCTGTGCAATCTCTACTAACTTTGGGTCATTTCAACACTTACATAACATATAATATAAATGCATGTTGAAAAATTAATAAATAGCAAAAATATTGTCTCATATTTGGGCAAAACAGTGGCATCTGTTGGTAAAATATGGATAAGCATCTAAGCTGGCCTACAAATTGAATCTCCAAATAATTTCATTATTATTACTAACTAACTTTCTTAGATTGTTTTTCCTGTGTATTTATTATGTTGCTGGAAAAACACACAAACAATGAATGCGTGTCTATCTGTCTGTCTGACAGTCTGTGTCACTGCACTATGGCAGATACGGCTCTCTAGAGTCTTATCATAGACTCACCAGAGAGACAGGGATGACTGTAGCTCAAAATGACCGAAATGTACATCCTGCAATGCAAAAAATGCATAAGATACATAAACCCATCATAAACTAATTAATTAAAAAATATCATAAGGACAAACATTTTGAACTTTAAGACACAGTTGGACTACATAATGTAATACTCAAAACTACACTTTTTAATCCAGGGCATTTGAGCTACTTTATGGGACAAATGGGTAACTCCCTCTTGATGATGTCATCACGGGATTAACACCCACAGAAGCTTTTCAGAGTTACGGTCGAATTTATACCTTCATTCTCCGTGCCAACTTTGCCATCATGCGTGAGATTGTTCATCTGCAGATCGGACAGTGTGGGAATCAGATCGGCTCAAAGGTGTGATGCTATTATATATCTATTATTTTAGAATTAGTTATAGGATAACCATCTTCAACTGAAGTGTATACTGAATTTAAGAAATGCCTTTAACAAATGATCAGCCTGATGAGCATTTATTATCATTTTATTGTAGGGTTGTTTTAATTTTAACTTTGCAATAATGTCATTTTTTTCCACAGTAAAGGTATCAAGTTAAATAGTTTACCGTTATTTGACAGCATTCAGAAAGATGGATAAAGTTTGTTAATAGAATATATGTATATATACGCTGTAAAAAGTGAAAAGTTGGATCAACTTTAATTGGTAACACAAATTTATATCAACTTTTCTGAATTTTTAATCTAAAGTGTTTTTCACTTAAACATGCAAGTAAAACAGTGTAACCAATTGACGTAATTTTTATTTTTACAGTTGTTACAGCTAAAACAAAATTAGTTTTACTATGCATATTAAACCTAATTTATAATGAATAGACATTTGAAATTGAAACGTGTGTTAGGGTGTTCCCCTCGCTGTGGTCTACTGTTAGATAAGAGGCACAGAGGAGGGTGGGCCTTTTTTATCATGGAAATGAGCTCAGCGGTCTGTATATGTGACAGATGCAGTAAAATTGTGGTTAAAATAAAACACTGTCCAGAGGAACAAACAAACACAAGTCAGCTTGGGTTTATGAATTTATAAAGTAAATTTATATAGAGGTTGTCCAGGTGAAAAAGTAGTACACTTCCATAGTGTACTTAAAGTGCCTGTTTTTGTACACTATTTTTGTACTTAATATACTAAAAATTAATCTCTAGTACTCATCTAAGTGTACTTCACTTGACTATTTTGACACACCATAAATATGAACTAAAATGTGCTAAAAATTTAATTTAAAAATGTATTTAGGTAGCCTACCACTTGTAGTAAACTTGAACCCATCTTTGTATGAAAGTTGGGAATACACGCGTTAACTAAATACATTTTCTAAGACAAAAATATTCATTGGATTAACTCAATAAAATTGTGGGCAGGATTTCCATCCAATATGAATGAGTACCCCTAACTCATTTTTATCTGCTTTTCACAATAAAAATATATTGAGTTGATCCAACTCAATTTAAAGTAAATGGTAATACTCAATTAGTTGCCTCAACTCAATTTAGTGTAGTCTGAATAACTCAATTTAGTGTAATCTGAATAACTCAATTTAGTGTAATCTGAATAACTCAATTTGGTCTATTCTGAAGAACTCAATTCTGTTATTTTATATATAACATTTTAATATCATACTAATTAGCATAAGCACATGTTAGCATGCTAATAATAATAACATGTGATACTTTGGATGAGCATGTGAGATGAGACTGATCTCCAAACAGGCATAAACACTGTTAAAGCTCATTGAGAGAAATATGTCACATCCACAACCTAACCACAAGTGCCACTCTTCTGCACGATGGTAACCAAACATTTTGAAAAAATATAACACAAACGCTTCTAAATCAATAAGATAAACGGACATTTAACACTATTAAGTCTTTCTCTTTACCTAAAAATGCATAAAATAACACTTAATTAAAAAATTTACTCTCCAAAAGCAGTTTCATGCAAAGCATGCTGGGAAATTCTTTTTCCAGAACCCAAACTCAAACTAATTGTGTTAACGCAATTAAAAAGAAATCAATAAATTATTGTACATATTTATTTTGTGTTATACTAATTAAATATATATACTTATTGCTCTTAATGAGGTATTTTACATTTATTGAACACAATTTTAATGTGTCATTTCTAAGAAGGGCTTGAATCATTTTTTTGAGTGAGTTAAAAAGATGCATTTTAGTTCATATTCATGGTGTCTCAAAATAGCACAGTGAAGTGCACTTAGATAATCTTAAGAACATCTTAAGAAGTACTAAAGATGAATTTTCTTTGTATATTAAAGGAACAGTATGTAAGAAATGTATATAAATTAATCAGAAAATGGCCCTGATATGTCACTAGACATTAAGAAATCATTTTCATTTCAAATACTTATATCACTGACAACAGTGGTCTGGCCAGGATATTGTCATTTAAAAAGTGGAGTTGCAGCCCTCAACTGATGTTCATGTTGACATTTTGTGTACTGGCCACCAGTTGTGTGATTGCAGTACCAGTTTTAGCCACAAGTTTTGTGATTGCAATACCAGAAACAATCCTACATACTGTTCCTTTAAGTACAAAATTAGTGTGCGTAAATAAAGCACTTTAAGTACACTGAAGTGTACTACTTTTCACCTGGGTGCATATCTGTTTTTGAAAAGTTGTGTTTGATTTAAGGTCAAAATGCAAAATATATGATGAATTTTGTTCTAACAGAGGATTATTTTCAATGTATTGTAGTTCTGGGAGGTGATCAGTGATGAACATGGTATTAACCGAGTGGGAGGATATGAAGGTGACATGGACCTTCAGCTGGAGAGGGTCAATGTTTACTTCAATGAAGCCCATGGTATGTAAATGCAACGTATAACTCATTCACATTCAAGTCTTCTTAATTGCTATACGAAACAGTGTAAGTGTTCGAGATCTATTTAGCAAACCTTTATTTCAGCAATCAAACATGATTAACAAATTTATTGGACCACCATCTAATGGAATGTTTGTGCCACACAGATACAGTATAAATGATTACCAAAATGATGTTTAATGTTTCCGTAATGCAATGTTTATTTACTGAGTGTGTGTGCACAATAACAAATGTATTTTTAAACCTGAATTGTTTTAGGTGGAAAATACGTTCCAAGAGCTTTGCTAGTGGACCTGGAGCCGGGCACTATGGACAGCGTGAGAAGCAGTCACATAGGACAGCTCTTCAGACCAGACAATTTTATTCACGGTGAGATAACGCTGATCGTATTTTGTTACCATAAAGTATTCATATGGGATGGAAACTGCGCAATATAATCTTAGCTAATATAACATTTAATAAAGATGTTAAACACAACATCAAAGACACATCAACACTAATAAAGCCAAAGTCTAACCATTAACCAGCATAATAAAGGACGATGCTAGCTTAATGGGTAGTACCTTGCATTAGCAGTGCAAAGGTCATGGGTTGAATCTCAGGAAATGGTCAAAATATATACTGTAGGCCTAACTCAGCTGTCTCTGACGCTGTATCCTTTTAACAAGTTCAGCTTTGCACCTAAAGACTTCATATTGGAACCTGAGATGTTGGTACCAAAGAGATCATATGTGACCTTGAACCACAAAACCAGTCATAAATGGTTTTAAATTTGAGATTTATACTTTATACTTTTTTATTATATTTTTCCTATTTAAAACTTGACTCTTCTGTAGTTACATCGTGTACTAAGACCGACAGAAAATTAAAAGTTGTGATTTTCTATGCAGATATGGTTAGGAACTATACTCCCATTCTTGCGTAATAATCAAGGACATTGCTGCTGTAACATGGCTGCAGCAGGCGTAGTGATATTATGCACTGCCCGAAAATAGTCCCCTTGGTTACTTACAATAGCAGGGGTAGAGCTGAAGATCTTTGCCCGAACCCAACGGGACCCGTCGGGACCCGACGGGCTCGGGCGGGTTCGGGCTTCCTTTCTAACATTTTACACGGGCTCGGGGCGGGCTCGGGCTTGCGCTCCGGCTTTGTGAGGTAAATGAGCGGTCAAGTTCAATCAGTAGCGCAGGATCGCGCTGAATTAATTTACAGTGGATAGGATTTAATGATTTTCCTCATCAAAAACATGTAGCCTAATCTTGGTGAGTAGGTTTTTCAATGTATAACTAAATATGAATCGAGTCTTAAATACATAATTTAGACAGAGGATATAGACTAATGTTGGCAGTAATGGAGAGAAGTGCCGACGCAAATCCCGCGGAGCCTTTCTCTTAATTTCGTTATTGCCAAATACCCATCTTAATTCAGAATGTATTATCTTAATTTAATTCGTTAAGAAATAATAATTTTATTGGCATATTTATACTGTAGTGTATTGCATAAGCCTATTTAGAATGAGATGTTACAGATGACTTATTTTATTTCTTTGTTTCAACTTCCAAGTGGCGTGTAGATTATTAGTCATGAATAAATAATGTTAAAACCTGTGTAAATTTCTCATTCTTGACAAAAGCTGTGTGTGTGCGCACATTTAAATAATGTCGGGCTGTAAACGGGTTCGGGCTTTTAAATAGCTGTCAATCTAAATGTACGTTCGGGTTCGGGCTGCATTCTGTCGGGCTCCGGACATTTCGGGCCTAACTTTTATGGCCCGATTACAGCTCTAAGCAGGGGACTATTTTCGGGCAAGTGCATAATATCACTATACTAGTAATATCTGCAACTTTTAATTTCCGTCGCTCTTGGTACACGATGTAACTACAGAAGAGTCAAGTTTTAAATAGGAAAAATATCGAAACTCTTTGGTAATTTTTTAGCGTGATTTAATGGATTATGCTAAGCTATGCTAAAAGTGGTACCGCCAGACCCGGTTATAAGCTGAATGGATTCCAAAACTGTAAAAATCTAATGTTTAACTCTAGGGGAGCTAGAAAAATGAACATATTTTTTTAAAAAAGTGGAATGTCCCTTTAAATACTTTTTAGAGAGAATAATTTGTACCATAATTACATTATTAAAGATGTAACAAATTACTCTTTTTGAGTAATTTACCCAAGACTCTTATTACTACATAATAGTATCTCAAAGTATTGGTAACAAATGTATACACATCAGTACCTAAATGGTACATATTAGGACCTTTTAAAAGGGTACATGACCATTTTTTTTTCTAACTGTGCATACAGATTAATTGTATAACTTGTATGCACTGTATATTGCTTTGGATAAAAGCATCTGCTAAAAGCATAAATTGTTCTGGATTTGGACTAAGGTTGTAAATCTCTGTCCCTATGCAATCATATTCAGCTTGTTAATATGTTAGTCTACGAACAAGTTCTACTATTAAGATCATAAGATCATCTCTGATGCTGTTATCCTCTCTGTAAATGTAAAGGGAATTCTGGAGCTGGCAATAACTGGGCTAAAGGTCACTATACAGAGGGCGCGGAGCTGGTGGAGCAGGTTATCGACCGTGTCCGCCAAGAAGCGGAAAGCTGCGACTGCATGCAGGGTTTTCAGTTCGTCCACTCCCTGGGTGGCGGCACCGGTTCCGGAATGGGTACCCTCATCATCAATAAGATCCGAGAAGAATATCCCGACCGCATCATGAATACTTTCAGTGTAATGCCCTCACCGAAGGTCTCGGATACGGTGGTGGAACCCTACAACGCAACGCTATCAGTTCACCAACTCATCGAGAGTACAGATGAGACGTTTTGCATTGATAATGAAGCGTTGTACGACATCTGCTTCCGTACTCTCAAGCTCACAACACCAACTTATGGAGATCTCAACCACCTTGTATCCCTGACCATGAGCGGGGTCACCACCTCCCTCCGCTTCCCGGGTCAATTGAACGCTGACCTTCGGAAGCTGGCCGTCAACATGGTCCCCTTCCCGCGTCTCCATTTCTTCATGACGGGTTTCGCACCGCTCACGGCACGCAATAGTCAACAATACCGTGCCCTCTCGGTGCCCGAGCTCACCCAGCAGATGTTTGACGCCCGTAACATGATGACCGCCTGCGACCCTCGTCGAGGGCGCTACCTGACCGTGGCGGGCATGTTTCGGGGCCTTATGTCCACCAAAGAGGTCGATGAGCAGATGCTCGCTATTCAACAGAAGAACAGCAACTACTTTGTGGAGTGGATCCCACACAACGTCAAAGTGGCCGTCTGCGACATTCCACCGCGCGGCCTGAAAATGGCCTCGACCTTTATCGGAAACAACACGGCCATCCAGGAGATTTTCAAACGCATAGGGGAGCAGTTTGCTGTGATGTTTCGACGCAAGGCCTTCTTGCACTGGTACACGGGGGAGGGCATGGATGAGATGGAGTTTACAGAGGCGGAGAGCAACATGAATGATCTGGTTTCCGAGTACCAGCAATATCAGGATGCCACAGCCGACCAGGAGTGGGAAGCGGAAGATGAAATTACAGAAGTGGAAGGCCTGTCAGCAGCAGCGCAGAGCACCAGAGTAGAAATACAGACCGAGGAGGTTACTGAAACTTCTGTCAGCGAATAAGAAACGGGCTTTGGCAATGGCTGTTTGAGGAGGGAATTTTATCTAGCAAAC
Source organism: Paramisgurnus dabryanus (assembly GCF_030506205.2). Classification (NCBI taxonomy): domain Eukaryota; kingdom Metazoa; phylum Chordata; class Actinopteri; order Cypriniformes; family Cobitidae; genus Paramisgurnus; species Paramisgurnus dabryanus. Next base: position 34,101,030 of record NC_133343.1, on the reverse strand, counting down.
TGTGAAATATTTCTTATCTCCAGGAGAACAGATGTTAAAGTATACAATGGTATAGATATACTTTAAGATGTCAGTGCAAACTGCTCAAGCATGCATTTTAGTTTGGGACTAGATGGGAAACCGCCCCAAAGTGTTTAAATATGAAAATATTTTAAAACTTAATTTAGACAATAATTTAAATCACTAGGTAAAATGCTTTTTCAGCACTATTTTTATCTTATGTCTATCAACATTATACTTGAGTTTGTGTAGTGCTGAGAGCTATTTTATTTATGCTTGTTTTTTTAAGTAAATATGTGTAATTGATCTTTTATGAATTTCCTTTCTGTATTAAACTATAATATTGGTTTCAAAGTAAGTACACATGCAATATCAAGTACTGTGTTGGCTATGCTATCTGCTAGCAGTTTTACAAATGTAACATGCGCTTAATTTTTGTTTTCAGACTTTCTTATGGTGTAACAGTGTTTAAGTCAATAAAATACAATTTCAAGAACCACTGAAAACTGTTGTCTAAATGACATTTCCAGTGCAAAACTACACCACTGCCTTATTTTTTGCAACATAAAACTGTCTTACAACTCTCTAAATAGCTGACATATCCCACAGCATATTATGAAAAACAAAGCTATTTCAAAGGATAGTTCACAGAATAATCACATTTTTCATCCTTTTAAACCTGTATAAATTACTTTGTTCCGCTCAACACAAAGATATTTTAAAGAATATTTGAAGCAAAGCAAATCTGAGGCAATGGTAGGAAAAATAATAGTATGGAAGTGAATGGTGCCCCAGATCAATTTAGTTACAAACATTCATCAAAGAATCTACCTGTTCGGCAAAACAAACTCATTTATACAGGTTTGTAATAATTTGAGTGTGAACAAATGACAGAATTTTAGGCAACGTGCACCACGAGATGCATTCTATAGTGTCTTGTTTGGGGCATAAAAAATACTTTTTTTATCAAATACTTATATCACTTATCATTGCTTCATTGGTCTATGTCTTGAGTACGTGGGTCACATGATTTTTTTGATCAATTGGTCAGCCTGACCTAAATCCAACATGGCCATCGCGGTGCAAGACAGTCAGATGTTGTGGCTAACATACTAATCTTACTTTTCTTCTGTTATAAACAATGGATCATTTCTCAGAGTCAGCCAATAAGAATAAAGCATTCAAGAGACCCGTGGTATAGACTTATTTAACATATATTCATTGATTCGTTATTATTTTTATGACACCTAACCTGTCAAATGTCTCAAAAATAGGCACCAGAGCAATGTTTGTGGTATAACCGTGGTATTGTGGTATAAGAGGAATAATTTGAAAATAATTCTGCAAAGGCACGACGCAAATACCACCTTGGGTGTGCATCATTTTCTTATAATTAAACTGCCCGCCACCAATTACTCCTTAAATAACACCTTTGCATAAAATGCTTCGCATAATCTAAACAAAACGCTTTGTGGATCAAGAAAACAAGTGAAGGCTGTTTAGTTTGAGGCTCTTCATAATTTATTATCAAAAGAACATAACTATTATCTTTCAATCAGGTCATCAGAATTGCAGATATTATTGCAAACACAAGTGATGAAATAAAATATTTGTTTGGAGGAATGGGGGTCACGTGCTTCAATTTCAGCTCCTGCAATAAACAACAACAGACAATTAGTAAAATTAACATCATATAAAGTTGCAACTATTAGTGACCAAGCCTACACAATCTCTACATTATCTGAACCCTGTAGCTTAGGCAAACAATATAAGATATTAAAGACGTATGAAACTCACATGTTGCGATCTTTATTTTATTGACCTTGACGCTTGTTTCTGCGCTTTTAAGCGCTTCCACTTTCAACTCCGGCTTCAGAGCTGCACGGACGACCCTGGCGCAGATGGCCGAGTACCTGATGTAACTAAAATGACAAGACAAAAAGTAATTACAGAACAAGATTTAGCATAATATTATTACGTAGGAGCTTCACTATACAGCACGTAAATATATGTACGGAGCCAGGCCAAACCACTTCATGTGTAGAATAAATTACGGAAAATACATCGCGGTAACTGAAATATCAGGGCTTTTACATGGTGTATAAATATTAATAAAAAATGTGATACCTCAGGCCTGCTTGTCTCCAGTATGCCACCATTTTCTTAGCAAATGTGTGAGCCTCCGGTTCGCAACACTGCCGATCAAGGACGAGGAAAAGCCTGTGTGTGACCGGATAACGCGTCATACACCAGATTGCACAGTCTCATTGGTTGGCAGACACGTCAATCAGCGCACTGTCTGTGTTCAGCCAATCCTTGCAAAATGTCAAAGCAGAAAATCCGAATAAACTACACAGTACAATTTTTTATAGATAAAAAATACATTTTGTTATCTAATTATTTTTTATTGGCGCTACGTATAGGCGCAATAATATTAATATATATTTAATGGCAGAAATTGGCAAACCCACGTTGATTAAATGTTAAATAAATATTTTTTTTAAAGTTGCAATGCTTTTATTTTGACAGAGCTGGCTTAATGTAACAAAATATCTACAGAAAACTAAATTGAAAGGTAAAATTAATAAAATAAATCTTACATACAGACAATATTCTAATAAAATATGTCGTTCAAATCTCTTTTTGGTGGTTTTTTAGTTTTTATGAAAGTATTAAAATATAATTTTGATATATAAATACAAAACCTACAAACATCATTACACAATACACGATACACAAACACACGAAGAAGCAGAAAATCCGAATTCACTTAAATGTTTAAATAAATAAAATAAAAAAATTTATCATCTAACTATTTTTGTTGCCGGTTAAGTATACGCAATAATATTAATATATTTATATAAGTATGAATTTATAATAAGTGATGAACCATCACAAATTGGCAAACCCACATTTGATTAAGTTCAATAAATATTTTTAAAACTCTTTCAATGCTTTTATTTTGTTTAATGTAACAAAATATTTACATAAAACAGTAAAATTACTTGAATTAAATTAAAATATGTCTTTCAAATTTTTTTTTGCTTTAAATAAAAGTGCTCAAGTACAGTTATGAATGAAAACAAAACCTAAACATCATTACACATACACAACTGTTTAGAAGAAGCAGAAAATACGAGAACATTTTTATAATTTAACAATTTTTATTGCTGGTTAAGTATACGTGCAAAAATATAACTAGGATTTAATATCACAAATTGGCAAACCCACATTTTATTAACTTTAATGAATATTTTTAAAACTCTTTCAATGCTTTTATTTTGATAGAGCTGGTCTAATTTAACTAAATATTTACAAAAATTGGTGAAATTACTTAAATTTAAAGTCTTAGATAGAGACAGCATGCTCTTGAAATATGTCTTTTAAATTATTAATCTCATTTTTTTTCTTGAAAATTGTCATCATTTACTCATGTTGTTCTAAACCTGTATGAATTTCTTTTTTCTGATGAACACAAAAGAAGATATTTTGATAAATGATAGTAAACACACAGCAGAGAGTGACCATTGACTTCCATAGTAAGAATAAAAAAATATGATGGAATTTATTGGGTACCATCAACGGTGTGCTTACCATCATTTATAAAAAATATTTTCTTCATCATTTATCACAATACTTCCAAAATATTTTTTTCCCTACTATGGAAGTCAATGGTCACTGTCTGCTGTGTGTTTACCATCATTTCTCAAAATATCTTCTTTTGTGTTCATCGGAAAAAATATTCATACAGGTTTAGATAAACTTGAGGATGAGTAACTGATGACAGAATTTTCGGTTTAAAGTGAACTATCCCTTTAAGTATTTTTATGAAAGTAGGTCTACTTAAGTAGAAACAACATATCCTACAAGTGTGACTATTGTACAAACATCATTAAACATACACAGACACACAGGCTGTTCAAAAGAGATTTTATTCAGGATACTTCACAATTCAGTTTAAAGCAAAATATGATTTTTGTTAATAAACTCACACTGTGTAAGATGTTGTCTAATACATCACACCATGCATGCACAGATATATTTAGTAATTTATATCTGTCCTTGTTAGCCGTCGTAAAAGCCAGTGTGCAGGTGTTCTTTTAGTACGAGATTGAGCCTGTGAAAGGTGCTGTAATGTTGAGGGACCTCTCGAGTCAACTGCTGAAGAATTGAGTCGACCTTACTCAGTCGTGTCTCTAGTTTCTCTTTAGTCTGCTCGAGTGCAGCGTCTTCAGACGCCACAGTACGATATCGTCCCACCTTAACATCCTGCAGGTGTTTTGCCTGACTCTGAAGGGCGAGCAGACGAGACAAGTTTCTTTCCTTTGTCTCCTGTAATGCACCGAGGTCCTGAAAAAGAACAGCTCTGGTATTCTGCAGGTCCCCGAGATGCATTTGTTTCCCTCTGAGACTGGAACTCAAAGACTGACGCCTCTCCTCCAGCTGAGCTATAATGCCTCCACTCTCTTCTGATTGCTTTTTGGTTTGTGAAATCTTCTGGCGGAGACGCTGGAAAATGTGGTGGTATTCTGTGTGCGTTGGTTGCATACGTTCAGACTGCACTTGAGCTTCACCTCGGATCATTATGGTTTCGCGCATGGCCACCACCAACTCCATGTCTCTCAACAACCGCTCCTGCTGCTTTATTAACTGAGCATATCGCACCTCCATGCGATGGATATCTCTTCTTAAGGTTTGTATTTCTCCCTGTCCGATGTCCGAGTCTATGGCAGACAAAGTCTCTTGCATCAGCTGAGTTCTTTTCTCCCACAGCATGAGAAGTCGCTCCGCCTCCACTAGTCTGTTCACGACTTCTTCTTTATCTTTATTTAACCGCTCCAGCTTCAGCTGAGTCTCAATCAGCTCCCTCTCGGCCTCCTTGAGTTTCAGCCTGTACTCTTTCTCCATCAGACTGTTACTCTGCTGCAATGCTTGATTCAGATCACTGTTCTTACTCAGCAAAGAACTGATTTTCATCAGGTCTGCCATGCCAGCCTTGATCTGGTTCTCAAGATCTTCCAGCTCACGCTGATCCTGCTCCATCTCGCTCTCTCTTCTCATCTTGGTCTGTTGAAGTATTGTAAGCTGTGTGCGTAGATTATGTAGAGAAGAATTGTGAGCCTGCTTATCCTCTGTGAATCTCACGAGCTCACCCTGCTGCCAGAGCCACAACTGCTGCTGTTCTTTAACCTCGGCACTAATTTCCTCCAGTTCCTTGGAGAGGGAGGCTGCACAGATCTCTAAAGGACCCAGGTCTTCAAGCCCAGTATTTGATACGATCTCCTTGATCTTCTTGTTGAAAAGGGTGATCACGGACTGCTTTCGTTCAATATCTGCCATGTGTCTAGAGATCTCCGTTTCGTGAGAAGAAAGCACCAGGCGTAGTTGGGACATTTCTTGTTCAAGTTCTCCACGTAGCGCGGCCAGAGAATTCAAGCGTGTTACCGCCTCCAGACCTTCCAGCTTTACGGCATTAATGCCATTCTCAAGCTTAATTAACTCGGCCTCCTTCTCTCTACTCTGTGTTGCGGTTTTATCAGTCAGTCGACATGAATACTTTGCCGCGTTTTCATGCGTAAACCGCTCTTGTAGTTTGTTCATAACCTGATCTTGCAGTTCCAACCACACTGCAGACTCTCTCTCGGTCTGCTTCCTAAAAGCCTTAAGCTTGGACTCATACACTGCATGTTCCACACGCAGCATGCTAAGTGTTTTCTCCGTCTCCTGCGTCATTTGTGCGTACGTGCTGTACTGGGCCTGCAAGACCCCCTGATGGTTCTGGGACTGTGTAATGAGTTTGCGTGAGGTGGTGCAGTCATTTTGGGCCCGGTTTTGCTGGAGAGTAAGTCGCTCATTTTGCTCCTCTTCCTGTGTAATGGATGTTTTATAGCCGTTGATCTCAGATTCCAGAAAACGCATTTGATCATTGGCTAACGTCAGTTCTTCCTGCATGGAATTGTAGGCTTCATCCCTCCTTCTCATCATTACCAGGCTGCTGTTCCACTGCTGAAACAACTGCTTACGCTCGAGAAACAGAGAGTCAACTTCTAGCTGTGCCTCGGAAAGCGTTTCCATTGCAGCCTTGGTCTCCTCACTCTGAGCGGTGATTTGGACCTCATAAAGAGCGATCTGCTCGGAGACCTTCTCGACATGCTTGGTCAAGCGCTCCAAATAAAAATCCTGTTCGTGTTTGTGCTCCTCTGCTTGAATTCTTTCTTTCTGGGCTTTGTTTGAAGCATTTATTGTGGCTTGGATGTCCAAGCGCAGGTCACTGTTGGACTTCTGCATGAAAAGCAACACCAGGGCCATGCTGTCCACCTTCGATTGTAATTCAGACACTTGTGTACGCTGTTTGTGTGCTTGACTACCGACGGCTTGGTATTGATCCTTCACTGCATCTAGCTCATCTTGAGCCTGTCTCCGCTGGGAAGCAGCCTGGGCGTTGCTTTCATGATTGGCTTCCAAAGACCCCTGGAGTTTGGCCAACATCTCCTGCACCATGTACACTTCTTCAGCAAGTTCCTGATGCCTCTGAACCTCTGCTTTCTCCACTATCATCTTCTCACGGAGATCAAAGTTCAGTCTCTCCAGTTTATTACTTAGGTTGTTTTTCAACGCGGCCTGAAATCTCTTCATAAGAGGATGCTCAGGATCCATCACCACAAGTTGTTCTTCTTGCTCGTTTTCTTGTTCTCCGACTCTCCATTCTGTCTCTATGTCACTTTGCTGGGGTCGAACAGGCGTGTTCCCGTTGTCTATTTCAGAGTTGGACAGCAGCACGGGTCCACTGGTCTCAAAGTGATCAGTGCCTCCATCATGACTGTCTGACAGCTCCATTAATCCACTTTGTGAGAAAATTATTTCAAAATTATCCCTTTCTTGCTCAGTGGGAATTTCCTGTGCAAGAGTCTCTTCCTGCTCATTCATCTGATACTCCGACCGATCTTCATCACTTCCACCACCCTCCATCTCCTGTTTTTTATGTGGTAGAGAGCTGTAATGAGACTGTTTATTTTCCTCTTTCCCGTCTATTTTCTATTTTCGTTAAATTCTTATTTATTTTGGATAAAACAGTGTTCTCTGTGCAGCTCGTTCAACCCATGCAGTAAAGCGAGACCTGCAGTGTGTACTTAGCGTTGCTAGGACGCACTTTTGGTGGATACCAACGGAAGGCGGACGTTCATACGTCAGGACGTTTATTTATTTATTTATTTTTAAGAGAACATATAAACATAATTATAGGAACACAGACATCAGAGACATCCAAAAATGTGAATAAATAAATACATAAATAAAAATAAAACAGAAGACATTCTTCATACGTCATGACGTGAGTCATGTTCTCATGACGCGATGACATCACGCGGCCTGGTCCAGAGTAGAGGAAGCGGAGAAAACAACAACACAGCTGGGTAAGTGACAGACAGAAACCACGCTGATTTCTCTTTATAACCGACTCAGACGCGTTATCGAAAAAGAGTCACGCCGACCCTTGCTGTCGTCCACGCGGCAAGATGTCTTTGTTTGGGAAGTTGTTCGGGAGCGGTGGAAAAGGAGGTAAATCCGCGAGCCCCCAAGAGGCTATACAGCGACTCCGAGAGACGGAGGAAATGTTGACCAAGAAACAGGAATTTTTGGAGAAAAAGATCGAGCAAGAGCTCCTGACGGCAAAGAAAAACGGCACAAAAAACAAACGAGGTGCGTAGCGAACTGTATTTAACGTTACATGAGAGGAGGAAGGAAGTTACTAGCTTGTTATTAGAGGGTCATCTCTGGTCAGGTTGGTACTGTGAAACGTGCCGTGTATGGTATTAATGTGGTTTAGACTATTTACTATTACTATTGTCTACTAACTTACTTGACAAGAGAACTAGCTGAAGAATATCTGGTTGAGTACGTAATCCCTCATCCATATAAATCATAAACAGAGCCAGATTAATAAACTTAACTTAATTTCTACTTGATTAGTAATCAATGCATATCTGTAGTGTCATGAGAGTTTTAGGTCAGTAGTTTTGCTTGTGATTTGACTGGTTATGATGCTTGAGTCAGATAGCTGTCCTGTTCACCTTTGATCTGGCAGGTATCCATGGTGATGACATCATCGTGTTAGATCCAGTTTATTTCCAGCATATGGAAATATTTAATTAGGTCTGCATAAGCCAGCTGCATAGGGACCTAAGAGGACGTGATGTACATATTATCACATTTTTGTTTAACAACTTTTATTTATCCATACAGAGACAATACAAATTCACTGCCTTGAAGACCTTGGAGACAACAATACAGTGTATTTCCATGCACAGATATAGAAAATCCTAAATGTTATTCTTTGTACAACATACAACACTATATACAACTATATACAAGAATGTAATATTTAGGAAAATTTCAATATAGATAGAATGTGTGATATATGGGTGTCTGTGGATAAACATTAAATAATTACTTTACCATTGTTTTTCGTATAATTTTCTTTATTATAATTTTTACAAAGCACTTATGCTATTACAGTCATACTTTTTTTAAGGACTAAATAAGACCCCCATCAAAAGCCATCTGGTTTGAGGCCTGTAATACAACTCCCTATTTACAGTCCCCAGAATAGAGATGTTCAATAATTGATCTGATTATCCTAAAAGCGCCGGCTTGAACACAACACACAGACCTCGACTGGTAGGATAAAGCGCAGAGTGTGATTGCTATTGTGAGACTATAGCTTCAATGGAAAAACATTTATTGTGACAGCTCATTGTCCAAACACCCTTGTGTCAGGTGACGTGTTTAAAAATCCCCCTTTAAACATGACGTCAGAGACGGTTAAGGGTTTAAGTGTATTCAAACCTAATCTAGCCTCCATTCATTGCATTAACAAAGATACCTTTTACTTTTTATTTAAAACAGTTACTGTCTGCAACTTCACGATCTATTGAACATTTGTGTAAAACATTTTTGTATCTAATACTATTAAATGTGTCATTTAGTTTTGGATTTTGCAATAATATGTGACCCAGACATGTTATTTATAAGGTCATAAGGGTCACCATTGTAGTATTTGCAAGGAAAGCAAGTCTGAACGTATTGCACATGTCATGAATTTCTTAATGTAAAGCAATAGGCTTTTTGTTTTCTTGCAGTTAATTTATCCGATTAAGTTTGGTGAGTTTTTACCTCATTTACCAGCACTTGTGCAGAGAAAAGTGCCTTACATATATGGGTTTATAGTGATATAAGATAAGGAATCTCATAATTGAGGAAAACATTATTTTAATTTAGGATTGGATATAAGACCCTGGACCACAAAACCAGTCACAAGTTGCATGGGTATATTTGTAGCAATACCCAACAATACACTATATGGGTCATACAGTGTAATACCAAAAAATTATGAGAATATTAAGTGCAGATCATGTTCCATTAAGATACTTTTAAATTTTTCCTACCAAAAAAATGTATTTATCATTAGTAATATGTGTTGCTTAGGACATCATTTGGACAACACAGCGATTTTCTCAATATTTTGATTTTTTTGCACCCTCAGATTCCAGATTTTCAAATAGTTTTATCTCGGCCAAATATTGTCCTATCCAAACCACACATCAATGGAAAGCTTATTCATTCAGCTTTCAGATAAGATATAAATTTCAATTTAAAAAATTGACCTTTATGACTGGTTTGTGGTCCAGGGTAACACACATGATGCTTAAGGTCAGTCTTAATTACAAGAAACTCCTAATAAATAATACTTCAATGCATGCTGCCTAATTTTTACAAATATAAAACCACTTTTGGCTGCATGATATTGAAGAAAAATGCAATAACTTACAAACATTTATATATATATATATATATATATTAAATAATAAAATAGGCATGTTTTACATTGTTTCTGGGAAAAATAAGCCATCACTCTCTTTTACAATATATAACTTTTTTTTGCAATAGCCTATTTTAATTTTGTTATTGCAAACCATTGTGATATTTCTTGGGTTTTATTTATCATGCAGCCCTAAACCACATTTGATTATACAGACAACTATTAATTTTGATGCAATATAATTCCATATAATTCTCTTGTTTGCTTTTTAATCTTGTTTTCTCCCCTTTTTGAAACAGCCGCATTACAGGCATTAAAGCGTAAGAAGCGCTACGAGAAGCAGTTAGCTCAGATTGACGGCACCCTCTCTACCATCGAGTTCCAGAGGGAGGCGCTAGAGAATGCCAACACTAATACAGAGGTCATCAAGAATATGGGCTTCGCTGCCAAGGCCATGAAGGCTGCCCATGATAACATGTAAGGAGTTTCTGACGTATTTTTATTGATTTTTCCTCTACTGTTTGACTGCAGAATGACTTATAAATAATAATTTTGTCTCTTGCCTTTATGTCTTCAGGGACATTGACAAAGTAGATGAGCTTATGCAGGACATCACAGAACAGCAGGAGCTGGCCCAAGAAATTTCAGACGCAATCTCGAAACCTGTCCCATTTGGAGAAGAATTTGACGAGGTGAAATGAATCGGCAAGCGTCTATTGCACGTCTATGACCTGATGGTGTGTGTCTGTGCTTATTGGTGTTGTGAATAATTGTCATTTCAGGATGAGCTGCTAGCTGAACTGGAGGAACTGGAGCAAGAAGAGCTGGACAAGAACCTACTGGAGATCGGAGGCACAGAGAATGTACCGCTGCCCAATGTGCCATCCACTTCCTTACCTTCTAGACCAGGTAATAAACTCACGGTTTAAAGACACTAGGGCACAGCATTTATTGAAACTTGAAGTAATGTTAAGCACCTGTATAGCTACCTGGTAAATCATTGCATTGGCAGCGCAAACGTTCATGGGACCACACATAGTGAAGAAAAGTTTGGGTCTGCCAAATGTATAAATTTAATTTACCATAATTTCATAGCTATCTCCCAGCCCTAAGCTCACAGTTATAGCTTTTAGGCTACTGTGTATGTGCTCATAAATGCATTTGTGATTGTAGCAAAGAAGAAAGAAGAGGATGAAGATGACATGAAAGATCTTGAAGCGTGGGCTGCCAATTAATGCCCGTTAAAACCCATACACACTCAAATACTTGTTACTAAAGGACCCGGATGGACTCTACAGTATGTAAAGTATGACGTCTTCGTGTCTAAAATAGGTTAATATATAAATACAGGAGAGGAAAATAAATGCTACCGCTCCAGATCAATACATCTCTGCCAGGCTTACAGTCAACACACTCCTCTGAGCGACATTCATTGCTCGTTTCTTTCTTGACCTCATCTGGACTGTTCCCGCAAGAACAAGTCTCTTTGTAAAGTGTTTTTGTGTGGCCCTCCATCACTTGTGAAAGTTATATATTTTTTTACATTTTCATCTTAAAGAGCCCTCAGCTTGCCTCTTGGTCCAAGAAAAAACAATACGTATGGGAACCCTTTGCACGCAGGGGATGTACAATATCTGTAACAAATCTCAGCAAACATGTGGTTTTGTTCATTTGTTTTTGAGCATCAACCTGTGTTTGTGTGCACTTATTTCTATGTTTTGTTAAAACATCTTGTTTGATTCGGTGCGTATGAAGCATTTCAGAATATTGATGGTGGTTGGAGTTCAGGAGCTTTATGACTACAAGGCTTGTAATGGGAATAAATGTGTTTATTGTAATTGTAAAACATCACTGTACATAGACTCTCTCTTTAATGGCATAATGGTTTACAGGAAGAATGGGATGCCTACTACACATAGGTTCCTTTACTCAAGAAATGTGTACTGTATTTGAGATATTTTAGAAATACTGGTTTGTGACTACAAGAAGCATTTGTATCTAAGAAGTCTTTACACTAGAAACGGGGTTTGTATTAGGGAAAAACTACGACATGGTTGTAGATTTAAAGATGTTTGTCTTGTTTGTGTGTGAATGCATTCAATCGGATTTGTGAAAGGATGAGGAACAAATGTAATGCTTTAGTAACACTTTACAATAAGGTTCGATTAGTTAATTACATTAGTTAACATGAATTTATAACAAATAATACACAGTGAACCAACATGAGCGACTTATAAACATTGTTTTTGTAATAACTAACTTTATCAAAGTTACAGAATAAAAGCTGTAAAAAGATGTTGCTCATTGTTAGTTTGTGTTATATGTTGATGAATGAGACCTTATTGTAAAGTGTTACCCATGCTTTATATTACAGAGAGCACTATTATAATGTTCTGGTACAACGGTTTTATTCATTTTTCTCTTTGGTTTATCAAAGCATTTTAAATGTTGAATATTCGGAGGGTAAAAAACGATTAATATCTAACCCCTTATTTATTAGGCTCAAAAAATCTTATTTGCATTGTTTGTTGTTTGTTTGTTAAAAGGGCTGTCTCCTTTTTGGCACTGTCCTTTATGTTGTTCTTCTCTGCCTTTCAACATACCCCTTCTTCAACCTTCCAGCTACATTAAAATTTTGCAAAATAAACCAGTTTATGGATTTTCTTCTGCATGTCATTTGGTTTTTATATTATGTGCCTATTTTTTTATTTACACTTACATCAGATTAGTGCTGCCTCACGATTAGTCGCGACTAATCGTTTGCAGAATAAAAGTTTTTGTTTACATAATATATGTGTGTGTACTGTGTATAATTATTATATATAAATATACATATTTATTATATAAATATAGTTTTTTCTTAAAATTCTACATGTATGTGTGTCTATTTATATAAACATAATTATACACAGTACACACAGATTTATTATGTAAACAAAAACTTTTATTGTGCAAATGATTAGTCGCGACTTCATCATCTATGTTGTCTTAGATGACATTTTTTCCTGTGGCGGCTACGGTAGCTTCTTTATAGGTGTTTCTCAAACGCGGGCTGCGCCCTAGGCTGTTTTCTTCCTAGTACAGTACTTCTGGCAGTTCAAGGTTGGAGTCCTCCACATTTTTAAACGCTAAATGAGACGGTCTAATAAGTGTCCATGGCAATATCATAACGGTTCCCACCCCTGTGGTCTTGTCATGAAAACTTTAAAGTGAGAAGTTGAAGATAATGCAATGTATCACCTAGGGCTGTCAAACGATTAATCACGATTAATCGCATACAAAATAGAAGTTTGTGTTTGCATAATATATGTGTGTGTAATTTGTGTAATTATTGTGTTTGTATTTAAGAAACAATTACATGTGAATATATATTTATTTATATATTATAAATAAATAAACACAATTACATATAAATACAATTTCTTAAAGGTGACATCGAATGATTGAACGGGGTATTTATCCTTGTTCTGTGATGTGACATGTAGACAAAAAAAATTAGTTTGGGTCTGTAATGCCTTAGAAGCTTCCTAAAAACCTCTCTCAGATAGCTCTGTTAGGGTGGGGGATTTAAACAAGTGGTTTTGCACCTATTTGGCTCCCCCTACTGGCTTAACTTGCAATCTCATTACTGATTGGCTGACTTTGCTGCCACTCAAAAAATTTAGCCAATTATTTTAAAGTGGAGGGGCAGTGAGATGCCTGTGATGTCATAAGCATCAGTTTTTCAAATTGGGCCGTTTTTCTGTCTGATATTTCTAAAAGAGGAATTTCTATGAGACTGAGGTGTTAAGCATGTCTAGCACTTTTTGTATGTTCGTGAATGTGGGTAGACTACCATTATTCAACAAAGACAAGATAAAAATGGTTTTTCATTCTCTGTTCCCTTTAAATGTATACCTGTATATGCATTTATATAAACACATAATAATTACACACAGCACACACACATAAATTATGCAAATACAACCTTTTTTCGTTTGACAGCCCTTAAAGTTATTACAACTTTCCATTAATTCAGTACTGTGAATGAGAATAATATATCAACCATTTGTGGTCTCCCAGTTATACAAAATTTGCAGTTTAACATTGTGAAAAAAAACTGTTTTTGTCTTATATTTCTTACTTAAATTGGGAGAGCTCTGTGCACATTAGTTTCCTACCAATGTTTGGCTTATATTTTAGAATGAAATTGGGTGACAAAAGTGCCGATTTGATTCTTGTGATGTTTTTCGAATGTGTGTAAAGGATTGTGGGTGATTTGGGGGCACGAAGGATCCAGTTTATGCATCTTTCAAAAGTGGCCGAATGAAGGGCATGAAACAGGGGCTACCTTCGAAGCATCTTTCGGATTGAGATGTCCTTTGACAATGCGTGATGACGTGAAAGCCGAGATATGGAGCTATCCTAGAAAGCATCCTCACATTTGAGAAACACCAAATGTCCACTGAGCCATTGGTTGCAATTTGCAATCTTATCGCCAGATGCCACTAAAAACTACACACTGCACCTTTAACTAATTTCAATATTTGAATACTAATTTTTATTATTATCTCACATATTATTGTTTAAAACAATAAAAAATTATAAAAAATATTTTCTGGCACTTAAGAGTACAGTTTGCATACAAGCAAACACAAGCATGCAATAATTGATAAAAATTACCTTTCAAAGAAACAATGCATTGGAAACGTTATATAACAAATATATGTATATAATGAATATATATATATATATAACCCTATTCTATTTTTTGTGCTTTGCTTAAATATGATCTATTAATAGAATATACATTTTTATACAGATCTCATTCCATGCAGTCAAATATTTAATAAAAGCAAGCTGGAACTTGTACTTATGTATTAGTCAAAACAACTAAATTTAACGTCCTTAACTCCTGGAGATTCTTATTGGCTTTCATAGTGCCAAGTAGACGCGCCCACGACGTATTTTTTAGAGAGATAAGGCGTGGCCTATTTCGACCAATAAGAAACGTCAAGGCAGCAGGATCTCATGAATATTACAATCGCCGGTTTGTACACACTTATATTCAAGTTCACATTACAGATATTCCCTTCTGCACACACAGCCCGGCTCCAGGCAGACTTATAACAGGCTCACTCAAAACATCACATTCAAAATGTCCGAGAAGCTTCCGTTCAAAGTTGGTTAGTATGAATTCGTTACTTTAAATCAATGCTAAATGCTGTATAACGCATACAACTTCAACGTGTTGCCCGCCAATGCTAATTAGCTGCTTCTGATGGGTAAAACTGATGTGTTTTGCTTCTAGTTAAAGTATTTGACAAGAAAAATTCTTGGGTTATGTCTGAAAGAACATTAATCTTTGTGGGAATTATAGTAGCTTGTATCACATGGCAGCATTGTCAGCGCTGCTGCCTTGCACGAGACGCTCTCCTGCAACCCGCCCATTTAAAATCACAGTTTGCACACTTAGTACGTCTATTTCAAGACTGTACCAAATATATTGCTCGCTCCTGTAGTATTTTGTACGAATTTATATTTAACACCTGTCCAGCAAGCTAGCGTGGTTAAATTCGGACGACGCGAGAAAGAAGTTTGGAAGTTGTAGTTTTTGTGTACACTCTGGCGCGTTGAAAGCAGTAGTTCTACGACGCTTCAGAACAACATTTCCCATGATGCATTGCGCACTTGCGCCGCCACTTTCATTGAATGACGTTTATGAATCTTAACTCTCTCGTAACTCTGCACGTGGTTAACTAGGAATGAATGTTATGCGGTTAAACGACACTTTATTGCACTAGATACAATACAGAGTTTATATTGCAACTGTTATACCACACGTCAGCAAAATTTCAGTGAGCGGACTTGGCAGCTGTCACAGTCATTTTAAACTTCTGTGTTGTTGTTCACTAAATATCTGTGATGTTCCCCCTGCAGATAAGGCTCGAGCAATTCAATAGTTAATCCAGCTGGACTTTGCTTCCCTAGTCTCAAAAGTGCAGAGTTCAGCTTTTAAAAAAATAATCTGCAATGTGAAATGTCAAAGTTTGACTTGTTAGTCAACAATTGACAAATTTAGGGTCTTTTTTTGTGACAACTTGATGTCGTCAAGTGCACATGAACTGTAAAAGAGATGGGTTGCCTGGTTTCAAGACATGTTTGGTATGTGGGCTTGGGTGTAGAATTCCCCTTCTAACGTTAGATGTCCAAATATAAGGCTGGCACATGCGTTGTATGTTTTAATAGGAATTTAAGTATAGATGGATTTATTTATCTGTTTAGATAATGTAAACTTACATTTATGCATTTGGCAGATGCTTTTATCCAAAGCGACCTAGTGAAGGCCATTATAATAAATTAACAAAAAAACAAATCAAATGTTTTTCTCTGGGTAAAATTAATTAAATACTTCTCAAAACAAACATCTTTGATTAATCCCCTCATCTTTGTCTCATCATTTTTTAGTGCTTCTGAATAGCTTACTAGTAGAGCATTGCATTAGCAGCACAAAAGGCCATGGGTTCGAACCCAGGGAATGCACATGCTGATAAAAATTGTATACTTTGGAATGCATTGTAAGTCGCTTTGGATAAAAGCATGTGCATAAATGTACTAATGGACCAAATGCATAAATATAATGCTTGCTTTCTCTCCAGCTGATATCAGCCTGGCCGAATGGGGACGCAAAGCCATCGATATAGCCGAGAATGAGATGCCTGGTCTGATGAAAATGAGGGAGCTCTACGGCAAGTCTAAACCACTGAAAGGCGCACGGATCGCGGGCTGCCTTCACATGACCCTTCAGACTGCCGTGCTCATTGAAACCCTTATTGCCCTGGGAGCTGAGGTGAGGACGCTGAAAGCAAGCATCAAATTAAAGGCGGGGTGCATGATTTTTGAGAAACGTTTTGGAAAAGGGAGTCGGGCTGAGTACCAAAACACACTTGTAGCCAATCAGCTGTAAGGATCATGTCTATTAACCGACATCATTGCCTGGGTTGTGTATCTGTGGGGTGCGTCCATCAAAAGGGTCCAGATTCTAATGGGCTAGGGGCGTGTCTGTTAAGGTGATTTCAAATGTCAACATCGGCTTTCAGATATCGTGCACCCTGCCTTTAAAGTCTATAAACCAACATTGATCATAAAAAATGGCCATGACTATATGATTTTTGTTGTTGTTGGATGTTTATTATGATTATACTATTATGGTAATCATTTATAATGTAGTATATATATCCATCACCTATGTGTGTCTGTAACTCATTATACTAGCAACCCATAAGGTTATGGGTTCGATTCCTCAGAAACGCACATGCTGATAGAAATGTATACCTTAAACACGCCAACGTTTTTAGCTTATTCACCGTATCCCCCAGAGTTAAGTCCATACATAACCTTTTCATCTCCGTGCATCCCGTTACTCTCTCTATGACGCACCCACCACTAGCCTAGCTTAGCACAAAGATTAGAAGTAAATGGCTCCAGCTAGCATACTGCTCCCAATAAGTGACCAAATAACGCCAACATTTTCCTATTTATATGTTGTGATATGTTGGCCCAAGTGACTATACAAATCACAACATATAAATAGGAAAATGTTGACATTATTTTGTCACTTATTGGGAGCAGTATGCTAGCTGGAGCCATTTACTTTCAGTCTTTGTGCTGAGCTAGGCTAGCAGTGGGTGCGTCAGACGGAGTTACGGCAAGCATGGAGATGAAAAAGGTATGTATGGACTTAACTCTGGGGGATACGGTGAATAAGCTAAAGTCCCAAAAAGTCGGCGTGTTGCACTTTGAATAAAAGCGTCTGATAAATGCGTAAATTAATAAAGTTAAACAATCAACTCTGTTTTAATATCTGATATGAGGTGATGATACTGTCACAGTTCTGTGTTTTAGGTCTGTCTGAAATACAGCCATTATTTCTGCCTGTGTCTTTCTTATCCCTTTATTTCCTCTGTGGAGATTGAAATTTCAAAGCCCCCCGGGTCATTTTGCTTTATCACGAAGGCTTTATCACGAAGACCTGGTTGTCGTGCATTGGATGAATTAGTCAAATCTGTTTATTTATCTGTTGGTGAAGGTACTTATTTTACAAATTCAGTGGGACTGTGTGTATTTAATATAATCTCAAAAGGTGTGCATATTTGAGTCACACGCTCCTTCATCCCTTGCTTTAACAACCTCCCCCTGTTTTTTGTTGATGGTTTTTTCCTTGTTTCTGCTCCAGGTCCAGTGGTCCAGCTGTAACATATTCTCCACCCAGGATCACGCAGCGGCAGCCATCGCCAAAGCCGGCATTCCAGGTAAAAGAAAGTGAACGGATCTAGCAAAAGCCACATCTCCTTACCTGTGAGAAGGTTAAAGGGAGATTTGATGTGTAATTTTTGGGTCCGCCATAGCTAACAGGTGTTTGTGTGTTAACTAGTCTGTTTGTTCTGTAACCACAGGTCTTGTGTAATACCGCTGACTGTTTGCTTTAAGCTACGAAATCAATTGCTGATAAGAAACAGACCCAAAGAACGAGATTAAGTGAAAGATCCTCATCAGCAAAAATGGGATTAATCTTTAAATTTGACTCTAAAAGGACGTCAAAGCCAAAAGATAAATGCGGTCAGTTTATTATTACCGGGTAACTAAGCAATTTAGCTTTAATGACGATATTACCACTGCGTCCAGAAAAATTTTCTATTGCCAATGCCTCTTTGGTTATAAATAACTTCTTAGGTTAGGTTGGCATTTGTATTTACTTTTAAGCATTTTTTTTGACAGCTCATTGGTCATTGAGTAAGATTTATCTCACTTTAAGCAGTTCGATACAATTCAAAGGTTGCGTTGTAGGGGCAATTGATTAAAACAGTTTTGAAATTGATCTAATGTCTGATTGTCAAAGGCATTTCTCAGTCTCTTTGAGTCAATTGTAATGGCACGTTTTAATGATGTTGTATTGTAATAATAAGCATATGTGATTGTAACTGGTGTTTACAGGGGTGTGGTGGTGAAGTAATCGGTTCATCTCTTTAATGCAACTGTGAATTTATGTCAAGCTGTTTAAACGAAAGCACTTTAAAATAGTTTCATTGACAAACTGTGACAAAACGTCATAGTCGTAAGTCGGGCTCTATTGCAATATGCCTGTTTGTGAAATTGCAATAACTGAATGATTTAAATGCTTCAAAAAGTTATGAATAATCAAAGTTGTAGGTCGATGCAGGTAGCACAGAGACTGGCAAGACCGAGAAATGCTTTATTTTCCCAGAAACTATGAGAAACATGGATGTTGGTTATATAATTATCACGTTTTTAACACGTTTATGTAATATAATTGGAATTTTTTACAAACTTTAAGCAGTATTGTATCGTATATTGCATTTCTTTAGTATTGTGCCGCCCTAGGCCATTATTTATGTTAATACATTTTATTAGTGTTAAAGTGTTATTTTTGGGGGGGAAAATTAAACTTGGGAACACAACATGGTTAGTTAAAGGTATATTCCATTTTCTTAAAAGAAAAATCCAGATAATTTACTCACCACCATGTCATCCAAAATGTTGATGTCTTTCTTTGTTCAGTCGAGATGAAATTATGTTTTTTGAGGAAAACATTGCAGGATTTTTCTCATTTTAATGGACTTTAATGGACACCACCTCTTAACACTTAACTCAACACTTAACAGTTTTTTCAACGGAGTTTCAAAGGACTATAAACGATCCTAAACGAGGCATACGGGTCTTATCTAGCGAAACGATTGTGATTTTTGACAATAAAAATAACAAATATCCACTTTTAAAGCACAACTTCTCGTTAAGATCCGGTCGTCATGCGCTAGCGTGACCCGACGCAACACGTCATCACGTCAAGAGGTCACAGAGGACGAACGCGAAACTCCGCCCCAGTGTTTACAAATGTGGTGAAAGAGGACCGTTCCTACGTTGTTATATGTCAACTGATACTAATTAATGTCTTTGTGTCAGTTTATTGTTTAAAATGGTCCGCAAATGTGCGTTTTATATATGTAACACGTGACCTCCCTACGTCATTACGCATTTACGTTAGGTCGCGCTGGACCGGACCTAAACGAAAGGTTGTGCTTTAAAAGCGTATATATGTTATTTTTCTTGTCAAAAATGACAATCGTTTCGCTAGATAAGACCCTTATGCCTCGTTTGGGATCGTTTAGAGTCCTTTGAAACTCCGTTGAAAAAAGCTGTTAAGTGTTGAATTAAGTGTTAATTGTTGGTGTCTATTAAAGTCCATTAAAATGAGAAAAATCCTGCAATGTTTTCCTCAAAAAACATAATTTCATCTCGACTGAACAAAGAAAGACATCAACATTTTGGATGACATTGTGGTGAGTAAATTATCTGGATTTTTCTTTTAAGAAAATTGAATATTCCTTTAACTGCAAAGTCTACAGCAGTTATTAATCTCAGATAATTAATTTCACATTTTATTAACAGGTTTTAAAATCTAAACGATATGTTGTATGTGTTAACATTAGTTAATGCTGAGTAAACTAACATGAACAAACAGTGAACAATTCTGTTTGTATTAACTTAACAAAGGCGTATAAATGCTGTAAAAAATAAGGTTTGCATTTCTTACAAAAAAGATATCTAAATCAATATTTTGTGTACATATGTTTTCTCGTGGCAAGTAATTAGTACAAATAAATCACAAATCAAAAGTTATTTCTTACTGTACTTTCTGATTCTGATGTTTTGCCGACATCATTGTGTCTAATAAATTGGTGTTATGTTTGTTTTGAATATAGTTTATGCCTGGAAGGGCGAAACCGATGATGAATACATCTGGTGCATTGAACAGACCATCTACTTCAAAGACGGTCAACCCCTCAACATGATCCTGGATGATGGTGGAGATCTCACCAATCTGGTGCACCAGAAATATCCCAAACTGCTTGCAGGTAGGATGTCGTCTGCCATCCCAAATGTACACTAGTCAGCATTTGAAGTGAATCAAGACCTTTCATAAAAGTTCTTGTCTATAGGAGAACTTGGATGAACGTTTTTGATCCACTTTAAATATTTGGTCACCTATTTCAAATAGTAATATTTGAATCATTTGGTACTCATTTTCACGGCTCACAAGATGTTACAGGCCATAACAATATAAATTTTTTTAATACAGCTAAAATCCTGATTAATCCATGATTAAAGTAATCCAAATGTCTCCACTGTTTTTAGCGATGCACCGATACCACTTTTTTTGAAAACGAGTACTCGTACGAGTACTTGCATTTCAGTACTTGCCGATACCGAGTACTTAATAAAAAAACATGATTTAAATTTACAGGTAACAGCTTTAGTCATATAATTTAACAAAAAAACAAAGGAATAGTTTTCCAGTTTGTTGTAAACTCTGCCTCTTTGGACAACACACAAGGCATTAACCCCTTACATGCCGCTCAAACATAGACAACTCTCAGACCGTGGTATCGATTCCAGGTATCGGGGGACTTTTAACGAGTACGAGTACTTTAGAAAATGTGTATTATCGGTATCGGTGCATCCCTAATAGTTTTACTACTTTGTTAATGCGCTAAGGGATAGTTCACCCAAAAATGAAAATTCTCTCATCAATTACTCACTCCCATGTTGTTACAAAACTGTCTACATTTCTTTGTTCTATTCTTATTAACACGAAGGAAGATATTTTAAGGTTGTAACCAAACCGCTCTCCCCATTCAAAACCCCATTCACTTCCATAGTATTTTTTTCCTATTATGGATAGGGATGCACCGAATGTTCAGCAACTGAAATTATTTGGCCAATAATAGCAAAAACAATAAATTGTTGTTTGTCCGAACAAGTGAAAAGACTGAATATATTTTACAGAACAATAAGGTCTTTTTTGACCCGATTAAATTAACCAGTGCCGAGTGAGAGACACGCAAATGCAGCAAATAAGTGTCCGAAAAAAATGGCGAACAAGAAACTTTAGCTTTCAACAACAAAGAGCGTCAGCAGTATGTAATAAAAACTTCCTAAAACCAGTAAAGTCCTTAAATGATAAACGCGCTTATATTAAATGAGAAATAAAAAGTTTATTAACAAACTTTTTGTTAGATCGCTTTGTTCCTATAATGACGGCTGGAATGTTAAAATAATTCTGAAAATGTAACTTGGTACAATTAATGGTGAGAAATGTGCAAAATAATTAGGAAAATGTAAAATAAAAATTTTATTTGGCTGAATTTTTTGTTTTATCCGGCTTCCGCCAGGAATTTTTCTTTTGGTGCATCCCTAATAATGGAAGTAAATGTGGCTCATGATCGGTTTGGTTACAAACATTCTTCAAAATATCTTCCTTATTGTTTATCAGAACAAAGAAATTTATACAGGTTTGTAACAAAATGAAAGTGAGAAAATGATTACAAAATTTTCATTTTTGGGTGAACTATCCTTTTAACATGGTGTTAACCTGTACTATACATGTACTGCTGTTCAGTAACCACTAGATGGCAGTCTAATTCAAGCTCTTCTGTTCTTGTCTCTGCAAACTTGAGAATCATTCATCACTACACTATCGTTAAATCTCAGATAAACATTCCTAATGGCTTCCCAAAGTTTCTCCAATTCCTAACTAATCGGACTCGCTCAAACGTTTAGCTTGATGTGAGAAGCTTTCAGTATGTTGTAAGCCTTGTCCATGTTGAAAATTGAAAATGTATACTTTTCATATCATTCCTTTTTTATGTAAAGGGATGACATTTGATTGACCGAGAATGGGAATGATTTGACCTTACCTTTACTCTGGAGCTTGGCAATGTAGCTGTGACTTAGAGTTCCTATAAATGTTTTAAGGGCTTCGGATTTACAAGGCTGCTTTGACCTCTGCCCTTTGGTGGGGTTAAACATCTGGGCTGCTGGTTCTCAGAAGAAGCTGCCATACATGACAACATGTCAACATGAAACTGTTTTTTTTTTAAAGTTGCCAGCCAGCGTCAGCGTTTTTCATGATTTTCACCAAAGTTTAATGCCTTCCAGAAAATGTTCTTATTTAAATATATAAACATACAATATACCAAATGAAAGAACAGACCCTCTGCTTTCAAACAAAAAACCTGTTTTATCCTACCTTCAGTGGTTCTTTTGTAATCAGCTTTTTAATATGGGTAGGTTTCTGCAAAAACACCACATTTTGAGCAAAAAGCAGAGATAATTCCATTTTTGTGACGGACTTTTCATAGAGATCCCATTCAGAGCGATCTTTAAAACAGACACGGACATGCAGCCGTTTGCCATAGGGCAATACTTCCGGGTTTAAAAAGTTGCGGAAGGGTGCCACCTGGTGGATAATAGCGGTATTGCGGAAAGACGGAAAATCTCGTCATTGGCGGGGAAGCGTTTTCTCTTAATTGACGAAATATCTCGTCAATGGCGGTGAAAGAGTTAATCTGTGTCCAAAACAGATAGTAGGTACATTGTATAATAAATATTTTACAGACCATAAAACATTTTATTTACTTTAATTTATTTAGCTTTTTACAAGTGGTCATCCAATATGGTTTTTATGGCCAATATACCGATATTGAGAAAGCAATTTTGTCTATAACACAAATGTAATTATGAGGGAAACAGAAAATCGATGAAACTAAAACATTTGTTATGCATAATATTTATAAATATACCCATTTTTTTAATGCATAAAATTATTTACAAGACATACGTACTGCAGATCTTGCGCAAGGTTTCCCGCAGCACTTTTCAGTTCGGGCGGCCCACCTTAACTAGGTCGTACAAAAAAAATGCCACCAAACGCCACATGGTTGAAAGGAGAGAAAGGCATGGTCCGTCACTGTCTGGAGGATAACTAGCCTGTTGATAAAACATTTAATTCATTACTAATCTAGTATGTGTTCATTTTCTGTCATAGTTTCTTCAAAATTGAGTTTTATTTGAGTGTTGTAAATAAAATATTTTCATCATGACGTGTACGCCCCGCACCTTTGATTGCCACGCCCCCGGCCCGCCCACCTGCATAACCCTACCACCTTAACTAACACATTTTCTGCGGGAAACCCTGTTGCGCTTCTGCTTGAATAAGACTTTTCTGCAAACAAGTGTTGTTTCCAATGTTAAAAATAGCATTTTCATAACAAACAACAAATTTAAGCAACACAAAGATAAAAAAAGATCCAATTATCGGCCACTGCAATGTCAGAACATTAGAACTGCAGGCATCATCCTAAAAACCGTGGGTCAGAGTCGGAATATGATAAACTAATTCCAACTTAATGGCCATTCCAACTAAAACAGTAGATGTTCATGATTAATTTGAAAGAACCGTAAAATGTCATGCAAATATCTCATGAAATGAGAAAGTTACAAGCAAAAACATGTGAATAAGCAGCATTTTCGTCACACACCTTCCATTGACACCCATATATAACTTTTTCCTCTGATTTCTAATATTAAAAATATCATAACTTTCTCAATCCATTTTTACAATCCTGGTATCTTTGTAAATGGGAACGTCTGCTCTGTCTAGTCATGTGATACATTTTGAGCTTTGGGGTTTTTGAAAATTTTGTCATCGTACCTACCATTTACACTTGTTTTCGGTCCCCGTAGTCTTACCCTCCTCTAGTGCATCCTTATGCTTAATCAATACCTTTGTTATATTGAACAAACAGAATATAACATCTGTTTGTCATAAAAAAGCATTACCTGTTTTCTCTTGTACGTTTTGAGCAATAATAACAGATCATTGTGTCTTAGTATTTTCATTTTAGTGGCTTAGTGCCAGGAATGTGTTGCCACATGGACTTGATATAAAGTATGATAATGTTTGGAATGGCAAATTTTTCGGAGAAAGCTAAAGCTGACAGAAGACGCGTGACAGTTAATGATTTTTCCTCAAGGCCATGGTTTTGTGTTTCATTTGCTCACGTCAAGAACATCAAAATTTTATTTTTACATTCCAATTTAAACCGTGCGGTACATGCACTTCCCAATAAAAATGTAAATATGTTAACAAACTGTCCAGCCAGTTTCGAGCAGCAAGTGAGTCCTCTGGGATCTCAGATTCAGATTTTACAATCCTTTCGTACAGATGCACAGCCACAGAGTACCTTTTGTGGGATTTTTTTTTTCTGTAACGTCGACACAATGTCTTCCAGAAGATAATGTTCTTGTCTATTTCTGTTAACCTCTCAGGGATCAAGGGAGTCTCTGAAGAGACGACAACAGGAGTTCACAACCTCTACAAGATGTTAAAGAAAGGAGAACTTAAAGTTCCAGCTATCAATGTCAATGACTCCGTTACCAAGGTAACCTCACATTTCATAATACTACAGTACTTGCTGTTCTCTCTGTGTTCGCTTTCTATGTTTTTTTTTTTTTTTTTTTTTGCACACATATGAGAGTGTTTTATGTGTTGTTTTGTTTTATTACCATAAACA
>NC_133343.1:34018300-34070800 GCF_030506205.2 Paramisgurnus dabryanus | reverse complement strand
GTTTATGTTAAATCATGTTATCTTCATGTTAAATTATGTTAGCATCATGTTAGCTTCATGCTAAATAATGCTAGCTTCATGTTAACTTCATACTAAATCATGTTAGCATCATGGTAGCTTCATGTTAAATCATGTTAGCATCATGCAAGCTTCATGTTAAATCATGTTAGCATCATGCTAACTATATGTAAAATCTTGTTGGCATCATGTTAGCTTCATGTTAAATCATGCTAACTTCATGCTAACATCATGGTAGCTTCATGTTAAGTCATGCTAGCTTTATGTTAAATCATGCTAGCATCATGCAAGCTTCATGTTAAATCATCTTAGCATCATGTTAAATCATGCTAGCTTTATGCTAAATCATGTTATCATCATGCTAGCATCTTGTTAAATCATGCTAGCATCTTGTTAAATCATGCTAGCATCTTGTTAAATCATGCTAGCATCGTGGTAAATCATGCTAGCATCGTGGTAAATCATGCTAGCATCGTGGTAAATCATGCTAGCATCGTGGTAAATCATGCTAAATCATGCTAGCATCATGCTAAATCATGGTAGCTTTATACTAACTTTGTTAAATCATGTAAAATAATGTTAGCATTATGCTAGATTCATGCTAACACCATGTTAACTTCATCTTAAATCATGTTACCTTCATTTTAAATCATGTTTACAGCCAGGTAGACTACTAAACTAAACTTATTTTAAGTTTCTGTCAATCTGTTTTAAACGTTCAGGCCTGGCTTTGTCAAGCCAACATAAAGTTTGTCAACAAACTTTTCTATCTAGTTGTTGTTGTTTATATTATTATTATTATTATTATTATTTATTATTATTATTATGTGTAGGTGTAGATCAGTTCAGTAAATTCTTACAGTATCTGTTGTAGACCCATGAGTATTAGCTTTGATTTGAACTGTGACACCTTTTTTTAGGTGGATCGCTACCGCATGAAAAATGGCCGTCACATCATTGTTTTGGCTGAGGGGCGTCTGGTAAACCTGGGCTGTGCCATGGGCCATCCAAGCTTTGTAATGAGCAACTCCTTCACCAATCAGGTCCTTGCCCAGATTGAGCTGTGGACCAACACTAGTAAATACCCACTGGGTGTCTACTTCCTACCTAAAAAGGTACAGTATTTTAGCATGCGGTCTATAAAGAGTCATTACACCTTTTGTTACACTAAAGGGCCAATGCACCACCATTGTACAGGTATTACATACCTGTTCTCCATTTCTAAAACATTTTCTTTTCACATCTAGCTGGACGAAGAGGTCGCCGCGGCCCACCTGGACAAACTCGGCGTCAAGCTGACCAAACTGACAGAGAAGCAAGCCAAATACTTGGGTCTGCCATCCGAAGGTCCCTTCAAACCTGACCACTATCGCTACTGAGTAGCTTTGACCAATGACAGCTTCAGTTACGGGTGTAAAAGAGACTTTACGACCGGTCCTGCACCAATCACCAAAGTTGTGCCAGTTACCAGTATTGTTTTCAATATGTCTCTCAATTTCACCATGAGCGTCTTTGAGTTTGCAAACGCCGTTCTCTTCGTCACTATCAAAAGTATTGTTTGCATTTCCTGTTTTACTATACGGTTAAGAAAAAAAAAATCCGGCCAGTAGGCTTGTAATTGGGTGTCTCTTTTCATATGCATAACTTGTTACCATGGAAATTAAATTCATATACTCTGCTCATTGATGCTTTTTTCCGAAGCGATTCCAGATTTTCCATAAACGGTCTTGCCCTTTTGGTCTTGCACACTTTTGTAAACCCGTTAAAGAGTCAAAATTATAAAAACTGTAATTGTTTTACTGACCTGTTAGCAGGCTGTGTGATTTGAGTAAGTCTGGGTAAGCTCGTCTTAATGTTACATCTGCTTATTAAGACCTGATGAAATAAATGTGCTCTTTCAATACAACATGCCAATTGGTCTATTTTATGGTCTATTGGTCTATAAACAACATTAATTATTAAGTAGTCTTTGCTAATCATGCTTTCAGTAAGTTTGATAAGAAGTCATTATGGGTTTAAATTGAACAAAAACATGCAATATGCGGATGACATCAAAATACAGCAAGAGCGGCTCAAAAGCATACAGTGATTGTTTTAATGGTTAATTTTTAGCTCTTCTTTATTTACGTGTCATTTTATGTACCTAGTATTTTTTATATATCGGTGTTTTTTAAAGGGATAGTTTAAGAAGCTGCTTTAAAGGCTATATAAAAACAAATATAATTATAACAGTCGACTCCCGAATCGTTCTTGTGGTATTTTGATGTCATGTTCTTGATAACTCTTGTGACGCAACATGAAGTCAAACACACCTTCAATAAAATATACCACGCCATATTTAAAGAATGATCTAGTGACGTTTACGTCACGTGACATGTAAATGCGAAAAAATTTGTTTCCGTTGCCGTTTTGCGATATATTACTTTTTCGAATTGCCTGAAAAACCACCTCCCTGATCGTAAAAACATTTTTGCAATATATATAGGAGTTTGTGCGAAATTGCTTTTTCCATTTGGAGCATTTTGCCATTTCAATTTGCGCAATTTGATGGAAGTGCAGTTCAGTTTTTTTATGTTTTACTTTAAAGGGCACTCCACTTTTTTTGAAAATATGCAAATTTTCCAGCTCCCCTAGAGGTAAACATTGGATTTTTACCGTTTTGGAATCCATTTAGCCGATCTCTGGGTCTTGCGCTACCACTTTTAGCATAGCTTAGCATAATCCATTGAATCTGATTAGACCATTAGCATTGCGCTAAAAAATATATAAATAACCAGAGTTTCGATATTTTTACTATTTAAAACTTGACTCTTCTGTAGTTACCTCGGGTACTAAGACAGCCGGAAAATTAAAAGTTGGGATTTTCTAGGCAGATATGACTAACTATATTCTCATTCCGGCGTAATAATCAATGATATTATGCAGCAGCCGAAAATAGTCCCCTTAGTATCTTTCAATAGATTCACTATTTTTGGGTGCTATGTCATATCATTGCGCCTGCTGCAGCTAGTGATGGGAGAAACGAAGCTTTTCGAAGCTTTGAATCAATTAAAAATTACTTCGAAAATTGATTCAGTTTTTCGAAGCAGTTCGAAACCCAAACACGCTGGCGACCCCTGCTGGTCAAAGCAGATCTGTCCACACATTTTACACTTTTTTTTTACAAAATAATAGCAAGATTTTTATTAAAATATGTTAAAAAAATTATTTAACTTAAGACATAGTTAAAAGTGTATTATGTGTTTTTAGTTTTATTTAGGGCAAACAAATGAATAAAACTAACTACCCTTTTAATTATGCACATTTTTGTCAATAAATCTGTCTATAAACAAAAAGTAGACAACATGGCAGTGTTATTAGTCAGAAGAATAAATATTTTATGAACTTTCATAATAAAACTGACCGGAGTTCACCTAAACATATTAGACACTGGTCATGTGATCAACTCCCCCTAGTGGTGAACCATCGGATTTTCGAAACGTTTCGAAACAGTTATGATGTAATGAAGCCTCGTTTGCTAAAATCGCGTGACTTTGGCCAGTTTGAAACAAGCTCCGAACCATTGATTCGAAACAAAAGATTCGTAAATGTTTCGAAGCCTCATGAAGCAGTGCTTCGAAAACGACCATCACTAGCTGCAGCCATGTTACTGCAGCAAAGTACTTGATTGTTATGGCATTACGCCATATCTGCCTAAAAGAATCGCAACTTTTAATTTTCAGTCGGTCTTAGTACACGATGTAACTACACTTTTAAAACCAATTGTTTTAAAATAACTTGTTTTAACACCTCTTGTGTTGTCCCTTTTATTTATTTAAACACAAAATCAACACAAAATGACACATAATGTTTTAAAAAGTTTAGCACCAAAACAATGTGTTAAAATTAACACATCATTTTTTTTGAGTGTAAAGAAGAAGTTTTAAATAGGAAAAATATCGAGACACTCTGGTTATTTTTGAGCGCAATGCTAATGGTCTAATCAGATTCAATGGATTATGCTAAGCTATGCTAAAAGTGGTAGTGAAAATGAGCATATTAAAAGCATACATAAAAAAAGTGGAGTGTCCCTAAAGGGAAGTGTTTGAGACGAGACTATCCATGTGTTTGAAATTGCATGCTGTGACAGTATGTACTAAATTAGATGAAGTTCCTACTCATCAGTCATTAAAAAAGTACGTTCTATCCTACTACATGCCCCATGTTGGTACACCACGTGACATGCGTCATTGTTAACTTGGGTGATGTTAACCAAGCACAATTTAATTGCAAGGAACAGCTGTTTTCCTTATGAATCCAACATTTTTTGAATATGATGATGCCTCTCCTTTGGGTGACTCCTCTTCCGGGGCCTCACAGGATAGTAAAGTGTCCATTAAATGCTTGCCAGCAGTAGTAGGTCATCTGGGTACATTTAGCTGCGTTTTTATACTAAATACAGGTGTATTATTGCCAGTTTGGATTGACAGCAACCATAGCAAACACCCCAATAACCACACAGCATGCTTAAAAATCACTTAACATTATTGCAAAAATTGTTTTTTTAATAAATGAAGCTAAAAAGAAACTATAGCAGAGATTAAAACTGAGAGTCTGAACTCAAGTTGCACTAAATTGTTGACTGGTAATTAACAAATTATATAACATAAATTGTGCTTTGAGGCATTACAGAATTCAGTATAATATAAAAGTGTAGTATTATTATTCACCTATTTAACTGAGATTGAGACTTGAGTCATGTTTACTTTTCAGGGTACATGAGTTTCAGTTCTGATCTCCATCAGAAACCTAAATCATTGTGTGAGAAGATTTCAAAACACTTGTGTTTTGTTTTATGACATTTCCCGTGAATGATTATAGTATCACATGCCAAAGAAACTATCATTTTGACCATTCTCCTTGTGTAATGATTCCTTGATGAAAACAATTCATTGACAGAATCGTGACGAGAGAGATGTGGCTTGGCGTGTGATCTTAACACAAAGTCTTGGAGAGAAAAACAGCAAAAGCCGACACAGCCAGGCCTAAACTAAAGAGTCAGTACGTTGGATATTTATACCTGATACTGTATTGAGTAATGAAGCAGAACTATTTGTTCAATTGTTTGTTTTGTAGATCAGTAATGTTTTACTTAATACTTCACGCTGCTGACACATGGCTTCAATCCAATTTGGTCCTAGTTAAAAACTGTAAACGTTTGTAGTTAGTGTTTGTGAAGTAAAGGGATCAGTCTGTGTACCATTAGATGCCCTGGACTTCTAAAATGGCTCTATGTGTCCCCTGAGAGTCGTAACAGGGGTCTATCTTTTGGATCTGCTTCCACCCTTTTCTTTCAATATGAACCAGCTGTGGCATGTGAAGTCTCATGTGTCACCCTGTGTGTGTTTGCGTGTGCTTTTGAATGCATGTTTTATTACCTGTGCTGTTTATATGGCACTAATGATTTGAGCTGTGCTAAACTGGTGTCCTTAAACTTTGATCTTGCTTTGCATAATCAATTGTCTTTAAAGCAAGACCTGTAAGACATTGTGCCAAGAAACAACACAATACAGATTTTGCTTTATGGGCAACACATACTCGTGAGTAGAAATAGAAAGAGTGGTATGTAAAATATTCCTTTGGGTAATGCCAAGTATAATTTTTGACATAAAAGACCAAATTTACTTAATTGCTGAACTTTTTCTGTCAGGAAAACTTTCGCAGATCCTGTGGAAGAGAAAAACTACTTTCTGGACACTGGAAAGTTTATCTTTATTTTTGTAGCTTATTCGAAGCTCATGCGGCTTGATTAAGATAGAGACATGACAGAAGTAAAAGTAGCATCTAAAGCTTAAAATAACCTTGTTATTTATTTGTATATATATTATAAATAAATTTATTTATTTTATAGTAAAGGGATTTTTTTATTTATTTCAAAGTGCATTTTTATGTCAGGTATAGGGAAGCTGTCCAATGTATTTTTTACAATTAAGTTCGATAAAATGTATTATTTATTCTTTCCCATAAATAATTTTTTTACTTTTTACATTTTGTCTTTTGCAAATTGTTTACATTAAATGGCACTGATGATAAAGTGTTCATTTGCTAAAGGCAGACTCCCATTGTGACATCTTACTCTGTGTGACAACATGCCCCAAGGATCTGTTTCTGTGTTCTTGCCTAGCGAACAGTAGACACAGAAAATGACTTTGAAATAAAGCTCTTTGTGATTAAAAATATCTCAGAAATATTTATAAATATGTACAATTAAAATTACATACAATTAAAATTAAAACATAGAAACATTATACAATCAAATTAGGTGAACAGGTTTATGTTTAATTCTTTATTTTGTTTTTAATTTATACAACATGTCTTGTAGCAGCTTGCGTTATTTACACATACTTGTAAAGTGCTTATAGCTCATATAAACATTAATATTCACTCATAATCGCTCGTACAGCTAGATAATTATATACAAAGCTTTCACTGAAATGTGATAAAATTTATTTAAAATGTGTAAAAGCACATAAACTAATAAGTCGGTCATCTTCGGAATATTCCGCCGGAAGCATCCGATTAATCGGAATTGTAGCGATTATGTAAAAGTAGTGCAGATATAATCCAGTTTTTCTTTTACAAAATAAGCCTTTATGGAAGGGATGTTGAAATAAGCCCGGGTGTTTCTCCATGTGGCAGTTCTCAGCATTTGGGGTTACCCATGCGGCAGTAGCAGACGGTTTTGAAGAGTCGGCAGTAGCAGAAGGCGCAGGGATCGCAGCAGACTGCGCTCGGACCCTTGCAGCTTCCCCACAGCTGGACGCAGTTCGCCGGCGGCGGAGGTTTCTTTACACGGGTGCTGTATTTGTTCTGAAAGTTATAAACAACAAATATTTAACTAAACAATTTGATCACAAGAGATACTTAGCTTACAAAATCGCACACGTTTCTTGTTTTCTGTATCTGTAGGCTACGAATCTAACTAGGCTATGTACTTTCTAAATTACATAAATAGTAGATGTCTAAACAAATTTATTATAATTATTTATTGGTAACATTCAGTTAACTACACTCTTAATACGGCTATGTTACAAAACACAAGCTTGTGTCTAGTTAAGGACAACATATTTAATGTTTAATGTTAATCACATCTCTGTGTTATTATTGGAACATGTTGTGTTATTTAAACACATGTGTTGTTTAAACACATCTTGTGTTGTCCCTTTTATTAATTTAAACACAAAATCAACACATAACGTGTTAAATAGCATAAAACAAAAAACACATCCTTTTTTAGTGTACTATTAATTAATATGAACCAACACTCATAACCTACATCTACAGCATTTATTTATTTTTAATACATTGATTCTAATACATATTAAAATTTAATGCAATATCTGTTTATGCATGAATAACATCAATAAACATGGAAAAATTGCACTTAAAATGAATAAAGATGAATAAATGCGGTAAAAATAGGTTGCTCAGATGATGTTAGCTATTAAATGAAATTAAATGAAATTAATTATATCTTATTGTCACGTGTTTCTTGAATATTGCATTGAAATTTCATCGCTGTGAAAAACCTTAATTTTTAAGAGTGCAGAACAACCAAATGCAATAAGTAAAATGTTTTTTTTTCTCTTTACAATCATTTTAATTCAATGCATATACGTTTTAAAAATATTTAAAATCACCATAAATGGTATAAAATCTCATTTAAATAATGGAATTATTAATTTATTTCAATTATATAATATATTGTTTTCCCAAACATTATCAAATTATTATGAATTGTATAAGTTTACAAACCTTTTTTGGTTTCTTTTCTAATTTCTTATTCTTCTTAGGTGTTGACAGCCCTTTAAAGAGCATAAAGAAGTATTTAAATTGAATATTTTTGTTAGTAGCATGAAAGAAAATAAGAAATCATGCAAATGATATCAAATCTGATTTTTAAATTCTAAGAAAAAGGATTCAATTGTTTTGTACACTTTATAAACTTTACACGTGCGTGAGAGAAGATTGTCTTACCAACAATAAGCACAGGCGGTGTATCTGTATGATTTGTTTGATATACACTGATGGTTGTTTGACTGGAAATGTGTTGGTTCTCCATAACCATGTGTGTATGTACATTTACACAGCAGGCTAAACATAGCACCAAACAGCACAGCAACAACGACGGATTCATAATATGATTTTACCCTGCACAAAACAATGGTTCAAAAGATCATAAACCAAAAGATTTACGCACACATTTCACACTCAGATTTATGTTGCACATAAAGCAAAGAATGAAGCTCAAAATGGAAATAACAAAAGAAGCAATGCATAAAAAGAGTTTGTATGTTGTGTATATATAGATAGAAGCTAGATTATTCTTTAAAAAGAAAAACACAAATACCAAAGCATCCATACGCTTTAAAACACTAGTTAAGTTCTTGATTTTGCACAAAGCCACTTCTCTGGTGGACAGCTGTACAGTACATATTTTTGTAGTAAGCCAAAAAAACAGAACCCTGTCTTTACCATCAAGAATGTGTCTGCAAATCCTATAAATAATAAAAAAACAGTCAAGCAGCTTGTAAGCATTTACTAATTGTGAGCGCTTACAAAATTTACAGGTAAAAGTTCCAAATCCTGTAAATATTTAATTTGATCATTTGAAACAGTTTCTCACCATTTTCAACCTCCTTTCTCTTATATCCTTGGTGCATTCAAAAGCGAAACTACCCATGGTTATCTTCAGGAGTCAGTGTTGGGGTTTAACAGACTGACCTGTCCTGGTGAGTACCGGGCCTCTGCTTTCTCTTTGTATGGGTGCTTGAGATTTTTCCGGCTCCCCTGCTGAGACTGAGACAAAAATGTCAGACAGACTTTTGTAGTCAGGAAATTCAGACAGGGGCCAAATGCTAAAATTAAGCAGGGGCGGACCTACGATGAGAAAAGAGTGAGCAGGTTCGAGTATTTTGTCAAGTATGTGTGTGTGAGGGGAGATAAATGTGCTTGTGTGCATATAGATTATATACAATATATTTATACTTTACCCAGCCACATCTAAAAATTTCCGAATGATAACACTTTTTTTTAATCATTTAAAATAAAAAAAAATACTATTTAAAAGGAAAATGTATTTGAATACATTTAATGTATAAGATGATGAATTACACCTGTGGTTGCTCTGCTAGACACTTGAGGGACATCCAAAATATTGTTTAAAGCATTTTTTTTTTTTATGAGGAAAAATCACTTTAAGTAACAGTTTCAAAATTGACAGGATAAAATAGTGAAATCTTTCTTTTCAAGCTATTGATTTTCCAAGTAAAAATTATAACCAGTCCAGCAGATGACGCTAACATCACTTTCATAGCTTGCTTTGAAATGAATCTGCTCATGCAAAAGTATTACATTTGGACATTCTCAGACTTTGTTAGATTTACATTTTAAGTTCCTTGGCTTGAGCTCACATTGAATTAGTTGCAACCAAATGTTGTTTTATGTGTCAAAATCCAGGCTAATTGATAACTTAAACATTGATGACAGTAAAAAAATAAACAGTCTCAGCAACTTATACGTCAGCTTCACTTTGCTGGGATGATGTCATTGCCTTTCATAATAATATTGAGGCCGTTGTTAATTCTATAGGTTATCTTTTGCAAAAATCTGTTAAACTTTCTCTGCACGATGGCTCACACCCATATATAATATATATATATATATATATATATGTATATATATATATATATATATATATGTATATGTATGTATGTATGTATGTATGTATATATATATATATATGTATGTATATATATATATATATATATATATATATATATATATATATATATATATATATATATATATATATATATATATATATATATATATATATATACAAACACACATCAATTATAATAGTGCAAATGTTTTGGAGCGTAAAAAAGCTTCTGACTAAATCGCATTTTATCAGTGTGTCTAGATAGATTAACTATTTTTACAGATGTAATCCCTGCAAGTTGATTTATCCCTACCTAAAAAGTCCTTTTCTGGCATCTTTGCATTTAGGGTTCACTGGTTTTACTTGATTTTGTCAGATGACGAATATAAGGCACATTCATTTCATCAACTAAAGTCATCTAAAATTAAGTCGATGTGTGTCAATGACAGGCCCAATGCGAAAGGGTTGCGTTCAGAAATCCGAAACCCAAGTATTCGTGTACATTAGGTAATTACGTCCATTGTTTGCTCTTCTCTGCCAGAGCTGAGAACTGTTGTAAAATCAAGCCGGGGAACAGCAAACTGAAAAATGGACCGAGTGAGTGACGAACATTGACCTTAGGGCATTTAAGGAGCCTTTGAATCAAGCAAGATGAAGAGACAGACTTAAATGAGTTGTTATGGGTTTGACAGGGCCTGGATAAGCTAAAAAAGCATGTGTTTCTCAGATGCTCTACTGGTCTTAACACCAGCACCATTTTGGAGCTGAAAGTTCAAGCGTTTCGCTAGGTGAATGCTTTTATGCACCTTTATGGTGTGTTTTAAAGCTTGTGATGATGTTTTGTAGCCTACATATTACATTATATTAAGTGCTTCATAAAGCATTTTATGTCTAACACAGTGTTTTGGCACAATTTAGTTAAACGCACAATCATTTAATATGAAAATATTTCTAGCACCACTACACTTTCTTAGATCATTTGCATATTTAAATAATTTTGCAGATCTAATTTCTCTAAAGTATCAAATTTTTGTGTTTAATAGTAATTTGTGTTAGCATTAATCATAGTGATTTTGACAGCAAACCTCAATGCTGAAACACATTTTATATTCATTTGTTATTTGGCAGATTGTTGAGCCTGACACAGATGTGTAAACTGATCTGCACATTATCACAAATCTAACCGTTCACTAATGTAGACCAAGATTTATTTGGCTGAACTTTTTTTAAGACCCAGGGCTGGAAATGGGGGGAACGCAGGGGACAGAGTCTGGGAAGTGAATTTCCACCTAAAACTGTTATGAACTTTTGAAATGGTGGAACTGAAAGGAAATTATATGTAAACAACCTCATAGACTTTTAAAAATTACTTTAAAAAAGTACTTTTTTATTGCAACTAACACTGTAAAAAAATGCAGCATGAAGTTGCAACAACATTTGCAAATCAATTTAACCTGTATTTTAAGTTTGGGCTGCATGGTGATAAGTGGACATAACTTATAAAAACAAGTTAAAATGGTTTAACTTATTTTTTTAAGTTAAAGTATGTTGATTTGATATAATTTTTACAGTGTATTATTTTATAATGCATCATGAAGCATGTCACGTGACACTTTATTCAATTCAATTTATTTCAACTTTACAGTCACGGTGGCATTGTATGACTAATACATCTGTTTCATTTCAGATTTTTCCTCTTATATTTAAAATATTCATTAATTAAATATTCAAATTTATACACTCAGCAAAATTTCTCTTTAACCTGAAGATAAATGTATTGTTAGATTGTTAAAAGTTTGTGCGATTAAAAAAAAAAAAAAAATGTAATGTTATCTCCCAAACCCACCTCAGGAGTCTTCTAAAATTACCCCTCTCCAAACTAAAGTCCCCCCAGTAAATTTCAGATGGTTACACCTGAATCTTTTTACTATTACCATTTTAAAATCCTCAGACAGGATTCACTGTGAAAGTTTTACAACAAAACATTGCTTTAGTTTTTTTTTACTATTTAACAGGTTTATAACTTGTTTTATAAGCATTAACCTTGTCTGATGCAATATAGACTGATTCATATTTTACTATTTTATGAAAACTTGCATTGCACATGTTGTGAAATCCTATTTTATATAAAATGTATTAAATTTTGTTTTAGCCTTACGCTTCACAGCAATGAATCAAGATTGAAAGAAAAACAAGATTGAAAGAAAATCAAACATAGTTTACATAATTTTCCTCATTTGTCAATGGCACACACCACAAAAATCTGTAAGGGTTGAAATACGAGCCTTTTTGAATAATCATTTCTTGTTTCTTTCTACCACAAGATTTATTTAAGTAGATGACTGTGCATGTATAGAAATATATTTTCCACACAACAGAAAAATAAGCCTTTATAAGGGTAAAAACGGGCATGAAATAAACCAAGATGTACATGTGTTTCCATTTTTAACAGATAGTTGAAGCTATTATGTAGTTTGGTAACACTATGAATAAAGAAACCTTTGATTTCAACATCTTAGATTTGAGTTCAAAGCCATGATTCAATCCTGTTTCAAAAAAAAATCACAGACCAGTTTATAAATCTAAGATCTGGAAAACAGTCTGTCATGAGTGCCCTTGAACTCCACAGCAGCGCTGTTCACTGTCAACCTGATTTTTATTGTTTTTATTATTAGTTTCTATTTTATTCTATTTTATCGGGTTTAATATACATAAACTTGAAAAGGGTCTATTGTCAATATTTGTAGTTTTGCCTCAGATTTAGTGTTTGGATGTCAAATATACTAATGTAGTTACTTTTTTATGTACTTTAAAATGCCTTGGATAGGTTGTCATGTAACCTTTAAAAGTAAGACTACATTTATATATTTTTATATAGCCTAGTAAATTATAGTGATGCTGGCTTTTATGGCTTATTGCACAACACACTTTCGCTGTGAAAATAATGTTTAACTAAAAATCCAGTATGGAGAAGGGAAACATGCTTTAGTGCTTTCTTCAGTAGGCATACATCTAAAATACTATGTGTTTTTTTATTGTTTTTAAGCTTTGAAATTGTATTAATTTTTTATTCTTACACACATATTCTCATTGAACATAAGAGCTGTTATAGTTTTCTTCTATATTTAATGTGCATAGGTTGTTTCACCATTTTTAAAATGACACAGTAATATAATGTAAAACATGTTGCAATCAAGTTGTGAATTCAACAGATGGTGGGAATTTAAGTATGTGAAATACAGAATAGACATTGTATGTTTCATATGGGTTTTTCAATAAAATGTGAAAATTACATACAAATTACATGTTATTATTTTAAACTTATTAACTTAGAACAGCTTTGCAACATGATAGCAAAGTAAAGGACCTCCATGGAGCAGAAGTAGCTAAGGGCCAACCACTGCAATTTTAAACAGATTATACATAAAGGGTTCAGGCCTAGTTCACCTTTAGAAGAAATTTAAGAAACATTGAAACCACCTTATCGCGATTATACACTTAGGCAAGTTTACACCTCACAAAAACCCTGCATTTTGAAACACATTTAAAAAGGGATTTATAAGGATCATGGCTTTTACAAACAAAGTCGTATTTCTTTAAACAAACAAATTTGTCCTCTCAAGCTTATGTTAACATCAGGGATTTTATCTTACCGGTATGAGCTTCAATAATCTAGCGAAACTTGATATCCATACGACAATACGGACAAAAACTACAACTTCCGTCATGCTCTGCGCTTCGGCTAATCTACTGCGCATGCGCACACCCGGCCTGACCGGCTCGCGGAGAGAAGAAAGCTGCAGCGTAAAAAATAATCGATTGTAGAGCTTATTTTTTTCTTCTGACGTTTTAACAACCAACCGAAAATATGTCAGGAGACGAGGTAAGGCAACAATCGTTGTTTTCCAAGATTATATTTGAATAAGGCTTAATTTAGAGAATCAAAAGAGAAGGACAGTTTGGCCTAACGTTACTAGAACAGGCTGTGCATCAATCACGTGCACTTGCTCGTAGTTTCTGCATTATTTCTTGCCTGTCAACTACCTAAACACTAAACGTCGTGGGTTTACTCACTGCCAGTGCCATAATAATACCTTGACATTGTTTTTTTTGTAATCATGATTTCCATATGTATGTTATCATATGCATACCTACATAAATACTGTAATATACTTTAGTATTTTACTGTAGTAAAATGTAGTAAAATTCCTAGATCCTATAGAGTTTTTCAACCATACCATAGTAAATTTTAAAATATACCACAGTGTACTACAGTTTATCAATCTATTATAGTTATTATAGTACATGTTTGCATTTGCAATGGTACATCCATGGTTTTTGGACTTGACACTAATATTTATTTATTTTTTTGAGATGGTACCATATTTCTTTGATTATGTTGCTGTAGTTTTTGAGCATGGTAATACCATGTTTTTTACATTGTTATTTGAAGTTACTTAGAGTTTAATTTTAAAAGCATTTAGCACCATACTGTATTTTACCTTTTGGTACCATCGCTCCACAATTTCCCCCCCAAAAGTTACTATAATGCACCATATTGTAACTACCGGTATTATTATGTGTGATCCAATCCTACATACTGTAAAGAAAATTCTGTACCGTGAAATCTTTAATATTGACTTCTCATTAGGTGATAATTGCTTGCCAACATTGTTTAAATTTTGTTTGACATCTCTTGACAGCCAGCATTTTTTTTTTTATTAATTTTGTTGCTTTTCCAGATGATATTTGACCCGAATATGACCAAGAAGAAAAAGAAAAAGAAGAAGCCCTTCATGGTTGAAGAAGATGGTGGTGAAGGAGAAGAAGGACAGCAGCAGCCGGAAACAAAAGAGATGGAGGCCGATATAGGAGAAGAGAAGGAGTTTGAAGTTGATGAAGAAGAGGGGAGGAAGAAAGGTAAACAGCATTCTGCTCTTCTGCATCTACAGGAACATCATTTTGTAAAATGCATAAAAAATCTAATTGTTAGTGCGTAATATTGCAAAAATATAAATCTCAATGCCAAGCGATATATTTTATAGGGTTAACAGATCTTTATTTAATCATTAAATGAATAACGACTTTTTGACTCAACACCTTTGTGGTCCAGAACCATCAGATGATCTGGATGACTTGAACTTCTTTAACCAGAAGAAGAAGAAAAAGAAGTCCAAAAAAGAAAAGATCTTTGACGCTGAGCTTGAAGAAGGGATGAAGGTCAGTAGATCGTTTGCACATGTATAATACAGCATTATCTATTGTCTTTACTACCAGAATTGTTTTTCTTTGCAAGATGTTTTGACCACAAAAACATGCGATCTGTCAGTGGCTTCGGTTTTCTTGGTTAAAAGTTGCACACGCACACACATCTAAACAAAATTTGTAAACTAAATACATTCAAAATTTCCAAAGGAGCTGAAGATCGAAACCGAGCCATCAGAAACGCTAGAGGACGATGACTTGATGCTGCCGGCTAAGAAACCGAAAAGAAAAGTTAAAGATTTCCAAGAGGATATAGACGGTCTGAACAAAGAAGATGGTAGGTGCATGAACTTACAGGATGAACGATTCTGAGCATGGAGCGTTTTAGGCCTGATTTCATTGAGAAAGAAACGGATCGGTCAGGTTTCGCAATGAGAACTGATGGTAGAAATGCACAACGGCAATCTAAAAGTGCTTTTTTCCTAAATGAAAAATGCATTTTGTTTAAAAGGTGTTGAAGATGATGACAATAAAAATACAGATGACATCACATTCAGCATACAGATGGGCCCCGCGTGGGCAGGATCCGAAAGAGATTACACGTATGATGAGGTAAAACCAAAACTTTTTGCATAATCACATAATGATTGCAATTCTGGCTCAGCCAATGGTAATGCAGTGTCAAGTTTATGACTCAACATTTGCAAACATTGTGTCTAAGCTTCTAAACAGAGTCTTTAACATCATGCGGGAAAAAAATCCAGACATGATTGCAGGAGAAAAGAGGAAGTTTGTGATGAAGCCTCCTCAGGTGGTCAGGGTCGGCACAAAAAAGACATCCTTTGTAAACTTCACAGACATCTGCAAGCTGTAAGTTCAAACTATAGATGCCAATATTGTCATAATAGCACATCAAGCACTTATAAACGTCAACTATTATGCGTTTTGCAATATACAATATTATTGATGCTCATTTTTATTTTCTTAAGCATTTCGGGAACAGTTTGGCCAAATGATTTATATATTTGACCGTTCCTTAACCCTTTTCATTTTGTCAGGTTGCATCGACAGCCAAAACATCTTTTGGCTTTTTTGCTGGCTGAGTTGGGTACATGGTGAGTTTATATTGTTTTTGTTCTTTGCATGCATGTAATGCAATCTGTATGTGAAAAGTTTATTTTTGTTTTTTGGGGAGCACCACTGAAAGTGTCATTTTTCATAGTGATCATTGTTAACCCTTATCAAATTTTGTCCTGATTTTGACTGAAACCTAAAAGTCAATTTTCAATTGCTGCTAGATGTTTTCAATTCATGTTCACATAAATTTTGTAATTGGTTATTTTTGCGTTACCCAAAAATGTAAATTCAGTCATCTTTTACCCCCCCCCCCTCAAGTTATTCCAACCCTGTATAAACTACTTTCAAATGTATATTTTTTGAAGAATGAAACAGATCAAAGGCACCAGTCTCTTTAAAAGGCATTATTTTTTCTTACTATGAAAGTCAATGGTGCCCCAGTTTTGCTTTGTTACAAACATTCTTAAATGTACATTAATTTAAATGTGCTGCTAACATGATTGCCATTTTTCATGTGTTTTGAATTCTAGCTTGCATTTTAATATTTATTTGTTACATATGTTTTATATTAGCTTGGCTTCTTTTATGTATGTAAACATTTTAAATAATGATAAAACAAATCAACAAATACAATTAAATTAAATCAACAAGTAAAAGAAAATGTTTTGAGAAGACTATATAAAAAAAGTAGCCCTCCAGATTGTTTTATATATTGGGGTAGCTTGCTCTTGCTCACAAAAAGGTTGAAGACCCCTGCTATAAAGACAATCTTAAAGGGACAGTTCACCCATAAATGGCAATTCTGTTTTTTTCTAACTAAACAGATCAGATGCACCATTCACTCTATAAGTATTATTTTATTATTATATAAGTCAATGGTGCCCCAGATCTGCTTCGTTACAAACATTCTTAAATTTGCTGCTAAGATGATCGGTGTGAAACAGACCTGTCAGATGTTCAAAATAATAATTCAAAGAATAATCCTTATAGTTATATGAATCTTATAAGACTATAAAGACAATCTATCTTAAAGGGATAGTTCACCCAAAAATGAAAAATCCATCATTTACTCCCACCTCAAGTTATCACAAACCTGTATAAATGACTTTCTTTTGCTAAACACAAAGGTATATTTTTTTAAAAATGAAATAGATCAAGGGCACCAGTCACTTCCATAGTATATTTTTTTCCTACTATTGAAGTCAATGGTGTCCCAGTTTTGCTTTGTTAAAAACATTTTTTAATGTAAAAAAATTTTTAATGTGCTGCTAACATAATTGGTGTAAAACAGGCCTGTTTTGAAAGTTTTCAGATGTTTTTGAAAGATGTGCTTAAAAAGACAATCTAGCCTAAAGGTATAGTT
Source organism: Paramisgurnus dabryanus (assembly GCF_030506205.2). Lineage (NCBI taxonomy): Eukaryota > Metazoa > Chordata > Actinopteri > Cypriniformes > Cobitidae > Paramisgurnus > Paramisgurnus dabryanus. The sequence continues at coordinate 34,053,434 of NC_133343.1, read as the reverse complement.
CACAAAAAAATTTTTTTTAGCATCATTTACTCCTGCTCAAGTTATTCCAAACTTGTATAAATTACTTAGATTTTTTTTAAAAAGAATGTTTGTAACAAAACAAATCAGATCACTCACTTTCATAGTAACGTTTTATTATTGTAAGTCAATGGTGCCCCAGATCTGTTTTGTTACAAACATTCTTAAATGTGCTGCTAACATAATCGTGTGAAACAGGCCTGTCAGATGTTTTGAAAGATGTTCAAAGAATAATCTACATAGTTATATGAATCATTAGATTTAAAAGACAATCTAGCTTAAAGGGATAGGTCACCCAAAAAAGACAATTCTGTCATTGTTTACTCCCCCCCCCCTCAAGGTTATCCTAAACCTGTATGAGTTTGTTTCTTCTGTTAAACGCAAAAATTTTGTATGATATTAACCAGACATCCCATTGTGGTACCCATTGACTTCCATAGTAGGATAAACAAATACTATGGAAGTCAGTGGGTACCATCAACTGTGTGGTTACCAAAATATTTATCAAAATATCTTTTTTGTATTCAAAAGAATAAACTCATACAGGTTTAGAACAACATGAGGGTGAGGGAATGATGACAGTATTTTCATTTTTGGGTGAACTGTCCCTTTAAAAAATTATTTTTATGTAAAAAGTGCTCTTTAAAAAAAAACCAAAGTAACTTAATACATTTATCATCCAGATATAAATTGGACAGTTTGATTGTTTTACAGTAATTTGTATTAATCATAATTTTTTTATATTTTTAGCGGGTCCATAGATGGAAATAATCAGCTTGTCATCAAAGGCCGATTCCAGCAGAAACAGATAGAAAATGTCTTACGACGATATATTAGTGAGTGTTTATTGGATTAAACTCTAAAGTCAGCATGAAATCTGCATTTTATTCCTGTTATCATTATGAGTGATTTATAGGTACATGTCTTTCTGCACATTTGAATCTTGCTCTTATCTTTGTCTTCATGTCTGAGAAGACAACATGTCTTTTCTTTCAACGAAGTGTAATGACTTAGTCCTCCAAATTGAAACAGATTTACTTTTGGCTGTCATCATCAAGCATTTTGTAATCTTTCATATTTAACAACCTGTCATATAGAGACCACTTTTCATGATCCAGTACCTGGTAAATAAAACAAAAACAAGGCAGATCTACATTTTTCTTATTTAATAAGATCTGTTTAGCTCGAATGCGAATGCTATTACATCTAGATTTAAAATACTGACTAATACTATTGATTTATACATTTAAAAAATATATAAAATATGTACATTTAAACCTGTGCGTTCTCTTTTTTCAGAGGAGTATGTGACATGCCACACGTGTCGGTCTCCTGACACGATCTTGCAGAAAGACACACGTTTGTATTTCCTACAGTGCGAGACGTGTCATTCTCGCTGTTCGGTCGCCAGCATCAAGACTGGTTTCCAGGCCGTGACGGGCAAGAGAGCGCAGCTGCGGGCCAAAGCCAACTAACGCCTCTTGCTTCACCCTTCGCCACCTTTTACGCCCCGTCTGAACACTTGTGTTTCAGTCAAACTCCTCAAATCGTGCAGGATCTGTCGGATCATCAGGGAGTCCCACGTTTTCATCACTGCATTTTGGCTATTCAAATGGCAAATAAGCTCCTTTGAGGTATAGAAATGTCTGCACTTGGAGAATTTACTAAAAGATTTGTTGGCTCTGGATGCGGCGCCTCCGCAGTGCTGTGAAGCCTTTTATGAATGAACTGTTGGTGAATTATGCTGTATTGTCTTTAGAAAAAAAAACGAATGAATAAAATGCATACCAGCTGGACAAACACGTACTGTGTACATTTCTGGAAAAAGTATCACTTTTATTTTTAAACAGATTGGATTGAAAACGAAGCCGTGCTTTAAAATGATGGAAACCGCTGCTAGTTCTCCCACTTAAAAATCATGGAGGGGTCTGAAATTGTCATCGTAGGTGCATGTCCACTGTGAGAGACATAATCTAAAAAAAATCCAGACATCACAATGTATGATTTTTTAACTATTTATTTGTATGATACAGCTGCTAATAAGTATTTGAACACCTGTCTATCAGCTAGAATTCTGACCCTCAAAGACTTGTTAGTCTGCCTTTAAAATATCCACCTCTGCTCCATTTATTATCCTAAATTAGATGCCCCTGTTTGAGGTCATTAGCTGCATAAAGACACCTGTCCACCCCAAAGGGACTAGAGACAAAATGTGGCAATTCAAAGAATTAAAGGAGTAATGGATTACAATGTCATGAGAATCCTGAAGCTAAATCTTTTGTGTAAAATGAAACGGGTCCATATTTGTGTCACATCAAATATGAAGTATGAAGTGTGTTGCTTTTTATTCGTGCATCTCCTGCTTATGTTACATCATAAATATGCATACTTTCCCGTGTAAAGTTCACGTTACAGTAATTTTCCACAGAATCGCTTTTATGGCTACACGTAGGCAGTACAGTCAGTTCACTCCTATAGATAACAAGCAGTAAAAATCACTAGCACATGTTGAAATGCCCTTCACGGTATAGGTTTTGTATTAGCAGGCATCTGTTACTGTACCTGGCTATTTTCATTTTTGTTGAAAATAATAGCGTTGTGCCCAAACACATGTGCTTTGGCACTGATTAAAGGCAACAGCAGGCGGCAAAGAAAGATGGTCTGCTTAACATCCTCCAGCACTCACAAAGTGACATAGGAATGAATAATGAATGTTTTCTTCCCTGACAGATCTGGCTATAGCCAAAACATGAGTATGTTAAACAGCAGTGCATTCAAGAAGAAATGTGCTTGTGTTTAATAAAAGCCAGTCGGACTTTGATAGGTGTTGAATTTTCGCCAAATGTTTGAGAATGTTTAGCGCCTTTGTGGCAAAACCTTATTAATGTTTATCATCTAAAACTGTGCAACACAAAGATCCAGGATGGTGTTAAAATAAGCATATAAAACTCCAGAATTGTATAAAATAAAACTATATGGTTTTCTATTAGAGATGCATCCAAAGGGAATATTTTTAAACCGATACCCAATTATTCAGACTGATATCTGCCAATACCGATAGTTTGGTGGTTATATTACCTTGCATTAATGACTATTAATATTAAACATTAAACTAGAGATATTTCTTTACATTTTCTATACACAAAGCTTTTTCATTGCATTTTCCTGTTCTCTTTTGAATATGAATAATGGCTTTAAACTATCAGCCAATAGCTGATACACTGTTTAAAAAACATTAGTTGATTCATCTTTTTTTTTAACATATTTCAGACAACTTTTATTAGTTAACTAATATTTTTAAGTTGCATCAAACTTAAATCTGACTTTTTGTTTAAAGATGCAATTTGTATAATCCGCCCCACTACAGGGCACACCATCACAACAGCTGGAAAAAATATATAACACTGGACTAGTGGTTTTTGGATATTTTAAATATCTTACACATTGTACCTTTAAGTGCTATAATTGGGTCCCCAGTGATTCTATCAACATAGAAAATGTGAAAAATTAACAACAAAAACCCAGTAACTTAGTTTTGGTAAACCATTTTCTGCAAACATATGAAAAAAAATAGTTTAATAAAATTTGTCTCCCCTTGTGATGTCAGAAGGGGATAATACCGCCCCTTAATCAGCACCCTCCAACCACTGCACTGCCATTTAGTGCAGAGATCAACTCATTTGCATTTAAAAAAGACACCCAAAAACAACACATTTTTGCTCACACCTACAAAGTGTCAATTTTAACATGTTATAATAAATTATCTATAAGGTATTTTGCGCTAAAACTTCACCTATAGTACTTATTTGACACCAAAGACTTATTTGACATCGTAAATGTCCCCTTTAAGAAAACCATGTAACTTACTTTTTTTAAGCTAAACCAACAAATATTTCTTTAAAGTGTGTGAAAAATTGCTTTTATCAAACAGATTATTGAACAATATATCGATGCATCTCTATTTTATAAATGTAAAATTGTATATAACTTAAAATGTTATGCCACTGTATTTTTTTGCTGTGGTCTGTATTCTGAACTGTCAACTTCACCAAGCGAAGCACACTTGTTGAGCAATTTGAGCTCACATGCCATTTGTAGGCGGTGTGCAACTTAAAGGAATAGTCAATTTTCTTAAAAGAAAAATCCAGATAATTTACTCACCACCATGTCATCCAAAATGTTGATGTCTTTCTTTGTTCAGTCGAGAAGAAATTATGTTTTTTGAGGAAAACATTGCAGGATTTTTCTCATTTTAATGGACTTTAATGGACACCAACACTTAATAACAAATATACACTTTTAAACCACAATTTCTCGTCTAGATCCGGTCCAGCGCGACCTAACGTAAATGCGTAGTGACGTAGGGAGGTCACGTGTTACATATATGAAACGCACATTTGCAGACCATTGTAAACAATAAACTGACACAAAGACATTAATTTGTATCATTCCACTTACAACAACGTCGGAACGGTCCTCTTTCCCCACACTTGTAAACACTGGGGCGGAGTTTCGCGTTCGTCCTCATTGACCTCTTGACGTATTGCGTGAGGTCACCCTGACACTTTCAGGACTGGATCTAGACTAGAAATTGTGGTTTAAAAGTGTATATTTGTTATTTTTCTTGTCAAAAATGAAAATCGTTTCGCTAGATAAGACCCTTATGCCTCGTTTGGGATTGTTTAGAGTCCTTTGAAACTCCGTTGAAAAAAACTGTTACGTGTTAAGTGTTGGTGTCCATTAAAGTCCATTAAAATGAGAAAAATCCTGCAATGTTTTCCTCAAAAAACATAATTTCTTCTCGACTGAACAAAGAAAGACATCAACATTTTGGATGACATGGTGGTGAGTAAATTATTTGGAAGAAAATGGACTATTCCTTTAAGGAAGTTGAAAATTTCCCCCATTACAGATTGCATCCATCTGGGGTCATTTTATCCACTTATCCAATCTGCTCGCTTTCTGATGAAGATGATTAATGATGAAGAATAAAAGTATAAATGATACAAATTATATTTAACCACTTCTAATGGATGATGTTTAACTAATGAAATATTTAAGTTAAGTATATTTTTCAGGTATCTGTACTTTATCAGTTTTTTTTTGGGGGGGAAAACTTACTTTGTACTTCTCTTTCATAAAGTTTGTTTTTAAAGTAGGGATCCACATTATATATAATTTGCTGTTTTACATAAATTACTATAGTAATTACATAAAAATGATTAATAAACCCGATAAATTATGAAACATATTTGAGTAAAAAGTGATATTATCAGTTTTTTTTTTTAATCAAGTAGAGATACTTAATAATACTTCATTACTGTACACCTGTGTTTTAACCGGCTCTGACCATGGATCACTCTGCAACTTGTTTCACAAGTCATATATAGTTTATTTACATCTGTAAATATTTCTTGCAATCTCGAAAGTGCAAGCAAAAGAATTATACACACGTAATTAAAAATAGCCAACCTTTGTGATACCAACTGGCATATAAATAAAATGAAAAACATTTTGGAAAAGCACAAACAGACAGAAGGAAACAGGATGGGGGTATATACATATGAGGCGCCAACAATGCAAAGATCAATGTTTTTTTTTTTTTTTTTTGGGGAAGCGTAAATGCAGATGTTCATGAAATTGATCCCCTTTTTAGCGGGTGTATGACGTTGCGTTCCGGTAAGGAACTGTGGGCATTTTGTAATGGATTCCTGGTTTAGGGGACGTCGCCCCTCCACATCTCTACCAGTGAAGAGCTAGTTTAGCTGTCTGTCTCGATGACAGTCGATGCTGGGGTTTTGATGGCGCCTGTTGTTTTTAGTGTCTTCCTGCTGAGTCTGTGGTAATAAAAAAGTTTCCAGTTGACAGTGTTTTCCAACTCCCTGCTGTAATAAATACAAGAAGAGGAAGACATTAAAATGCGATAGGGCAGAAAACAGCTATGACAAAAGACATCAGGGTGACATTCACATGTTGTTTTATTCTTCCTCAACTGCTTTTAAAAGTCAGGATGAAATATTTTCTGCTGCAACAACTCAATGATGGAAAAAGCCAAAAACAATGGAAACCATCAGAACTTCAAGGTATAAAATAATTTGTTAAATACATAAACTTGACTTTAGGCTCCTTTCAGTTTTTTTGCAACAATTATCACAAACATTATTAGCAAAATAACTAAAGGTGTGTAGATCGTTCAAGATAATGGTACAGTAATGGTTTATTAGTAATATATATTTGTACATTTAAACTGTTCAGTTTCTGAGCCTTGTAATACATTTTCAAACAATTACCCCTTAATAATAAGACAGAAATGTTTTAATAAGATTAAATAAGATAAGATTTTTTTGCAGTTTGACATTATTTTTACGACAATTACATGTATTTCCTTCGCTCTATAAATCTATTTGTCTTTACAACAAACATAAACTAATAATATGCAATAAAGTTTTTTTTAGCATTTATTAATCTTTGTTATTGCAAATAAAATTGCTCATGCAAGTTCATGGTTAAAAAAATTTGCTTTTAAAAATGTATACAATGCTAAAATGAAGATTAATAAATGCGTTCATTAAATAATAAAAATATTAATCGATAATTCCTTTTAACAAATACAACTTTGTTTTAAAGTGTTACCATCTTACATGTTCCTCTTCTAATTTTGAAGAAGAATAGGGGATTTTCATTTTTGTCAAATTGAACCATGTGGCAAAAAATACATTTCTCTGACCAAAAATATGTTTTAAATATGCTAAATACATTTTGTAGAAAGTGAAGCTTAATTAAATTTTTATTAAATATATTTAGTTGTAACCACCATATATTACATTTTGTTTTCTAAATGTATTTTAGGGGTAACTTATACATTTACAATTTTGCAACCCATGGCAAAAATAAATACATTTTTCCTTACAAAAAATAAACATGTATACATTTATATAAGTATAAAATGAATTATGTATAAAATATAAAATTATTAATTATTATTAATTTATCCATTTAATTTAATAATTAATTAATTAATTAATTAAGTATAGCTATTTTTGCAGTTTAAATTGAATTTTAAACTTTTGAAACCTATTATGTTTACAGGTTTGTAACATTCAAAGTATTTCTTCCAATGCAATGTTAATGTAAATGCTTTAAAATATATTTATTTTAATATATATAAATATAAACAAACGTAAGTTCCGGTACACTCTAAGGAAAGATTTGTTAATTTTTTACACATTTTTTGTGTTATGTTTTAACACATTATGCGTCATTTTGGGTTGATTTATACAATGTTAACTACAGATCGGCTGCCAAACCTCCCTTACAAAGCGAGGATCGCCACCTCTCCTTGGCTTTAGGAAACAATTTTTTTTTTTCCGACAAGGTATTTGTTTAGAGTTCAGTTTAGCCACTAGCCAGACCATTAAACAAACAGAGACCGGAAGTTAAGATCTGTCCAGACACTTAACCGCGACAACAAGCATGTGTCCGATGAAAAACGGCTAAGAAATATATTGGTGTAAAATACATTTTTATAAACATATTTCAAAATAAAAATTTTCGCTGTATGGGCAATAACAACCCTCCACTTAAAGTTTCAAAACTCAGGTCAGCACCTCCAATATAATCCTCATGTAGAACCAGCAAAGCAGAACCAATCGCTCATTTGTGCTTGACGTGATGTTAATATTAATTTAGCCGTCTTGGGTCGACCTGTATGTGTTAACAGAAGCGAAGGGTCAGAAGCTACGTAAGCCATGGCAATAAGATTGTGTGGTCTTGCCGATTAGCCGAACAAATAGTTGAGCTCCATAAACATCACACAGACGGATCAGGTAAAAGTCAACATGAGATTTCCCATTGTCCTGTGTGTTTGTATAGCCAAACATATGGCAGTGTTTACGTTAAAGCGGTGAAATTGAAGTTGTTACACCTTAAACCCGATGAGTAAGAAAAACCCCAGTGATTTTCTTTTCATTTTGATAAACCTAATGATCACAGATGGTGAAGCCCTATATCCAAGCAAACGTGAAACTTGTGCCAGACCACCAAAGACGGATGTGAGAAGCGATACGAGAGCGACTGTAATGTAACTACTACATACAGAGTGAAAGTAATTTTTTTTGGATGAACAATGTGCATGCAATTCTCTAAAATTCAGTGGTTAATGTATGTAATATATAATTTATATATTTTTGTGGATTAATGCATTTAATTAATGCAACAAATTGTTTGTGTTATTACTGCACCACCAATCATTTACTGTATATTCCGGACTATAAATTGCTTGGATTATAAGTCGAATTATTCAAAAATGCGTTTTGAAGAGGAAAAACATATAAGTTGCAGTGGACTATACGTCACTTTTATTTAGAAAATGATTTCACAAAATCCAAGCCCAAGAACAGATATTTAATCTGGAAAGGTAAGTTATTCAACTAAACAATGGCAGACAAAACAGCAGGCTGAAAAGGTGTCCGTTCATGTTAATGTAATATTACCATTTATTCAGTTAACACAATAGCATACAGAAGACACCTGGGAGGCTAAATTAACACGACAAGCCAAATCAAGTTCATCAACCTCCCGAAGTCATTCCACATTACTGAATTCATTGAATTACATAAATACAGGAGCAGCATATAGCGGACTATCGCGGCTGTAGAGGGTAATGGTTCCTCGTGATTCATATGAATTAATTTTGACATATAAGTCGCACCTGACTATAAGTTGCAGGAACAGCCAAACTATGAAAAAAGTGTGACTTATATTCCGGAAAATATGGTAAACACTCAAGTAAATATTAAATTGTTTCGCTAAAGATTCACAATAGCTCTCACATCTTCACCTAAAAATATATAAAATAAAATAAGGCAATATCGGCACACCATAGCTCCATAAACAAGATACAAAAAGTTCAGATGCAAACCCCTCTAAGTGCATCTGACTTGTTTTCTTGTAAATTAGCATTTTATTTATTCAACTCTTAACTCTTTCCCTGCCATTGGGAAATGTTGTTCCTGATTAGTTGTATGGTTATCTGTAATACCGCAATTATCCACTAGATAGACACACTTACCCAATTTATAAAAAAACTGAAGCAAAAAATTATTTATTAATTTTACACTGTGTATGTTTTGATAATCGTTCTGAATCTGATCTCTACAATACCTTCACAAAAATGCAATTATTTCTTGTTTTTTGCTAAAAGATGTGTTAAAAAAAAATATATATATATATATATATATATATATATATATAAATATATAAATATATATATATATATATATTTAAGAGTTTATAAGCAGAGAAAAATATATAGATATGATCAAACTTTTTTCCCAGCTTTGTTTGTTTGTTTGTTTATTGTTTGTTTGAACAACTATTCTTTCATTTGATATATTTGTATGTTTATATATTTCTAGAAGAACATTTTCCTGGAAGGCATTTTGTGAAAATACAAAAAATGCTAGCGAGCATCTTAAAAACAGACTGGCGGGGAATGAGTTAATGAATTCTGCCAACAAATCTGTATTTCTGAATGACCTGAAGCCGGGATTAAGCAGCAGGATTTCTCAGTCAGGACCTAGATTGGATCAATGGTTGGAGCAGATAATAAATTTCTTGCACATTGAAGAAATTACAAGTAAACGGCATTCAAGACTGCAAGAGTTTCAATCTACATGGGCTTCAGTATTAGACTATATAGAGACTATAAAATGATAAATTTAAATGGAGTAATGGATAACCCACAGACTTTGGTAGAGTAGATTTCTGTTTTTTTTTTGTGTTTGATAGATGTATTTGGTAGTTTTGGAGTATTGATGATTTTTGTGATTGTGTCGTGTGTAATATGTATTAAAATGTAAAAAAAAAACTTGTTTGGAGCTTCTTTTTCGTTTTACCTAAAAAGTTTAGTCAATGAAAATGTGGAGATAACACCGCATGCGTCACCTGAGGCCCAAATACACAGACAAGAGAACAAAATGATAGTTTTGCGCAATGAATCATAACTTGCATGGAAAGAAACGGAAAGTGCTAATTTTCACTAGTCAACAGTTGTTATGTTGTCATCCTGAAAAATGTTTAAATAGACTAAATTGAAGATAATAGAACTCCATGTGACACCAGATTTAACGATTTGCACTCACTGACTGTCATTTTTACAACCTGTCCTGTACATGAAGAACATCTTTATTCATCTTGGGTGAAATCCTTAAGTGAAAGCAATACTAGTAAACATCTCATGTTTTAAATTATTACTGGAATGATCTATTGTGCTTGTTTTCAGTTCTTGCCTTTTATTGAAGAATGGGGTCCATTTCGGATATGTGATTGTTTTCCTAAGGAGAGAAGAGATGAGAAATCATTTTTAGGGGAACATAATTTTTTAACTTTAACTGCCTTTGTCGGTACGACGTGTGACCTGTAATGAATTGTCTGAGGAATTATTTTGAAGCTTAAATCACCACCCTACACGGTTTTCTAGTTTTATTCGAATCTTATATTATTACTTTTATTTAAATTCAAAATGTATAAGCATTTTTATGCAAGAACATTTAATGCGATAAATGAAATCTAATGTTTGTCTCAATAAAAAATTATTTCACCATGTCGTCATCATCGTCTTCGTGTGTGTGGTCCTCAACTTCATCAGCATCACTGTGTTGAAGCTCTTCTGATTCTGAACCCGACTCGTCCTGAGATAATTCACTCTTCATTTCATCTGCCCTCTGCAACCCTACACACACATCCATATATTACTGTACAGTACAATTTACATCTCATATACACTTACAAATCTATGCACATGTGTATCATGAAGGACAATATTGTACTCTGCAATATGATGCCAATGTAAAGAGTTAAAGTTGTTAAACACAACCAGTTAGTTATATATTCAATGCGATTTCTTAGGTAAACAGTGATATGTGTTTGATTTAAACAGTAAGAATATATGTGTGCGTGATATAAAAAACACTTATTAAACTTTTTCTTTAATGCATCTTAAATATTCTGAAAGTGTGCCAAGTTCATTTTCATCTATAGTCTACAAAGCATACACTTAAAAAAAACATTGCTGGCTTAAAATGTTTTGTTAAATCAACAAGTCATGTCAACAGACATGAGTTGTCACAACTTATAAAATATAGTCAACTTAATTTTATAAGTTATAACAACTCATCTGTAGTTATAACAACTCATCTCTAGTCAAGAGAAATTATAGGAAGTTGAAATGACTTCTAAATCCCAGTTGATTCAACAAAAAATTTTAAGCCAGCAAAGTATTTTTTACAGTGTACTAGTTTTTTAAAAATGCAGTAAAATAGTTATTTCTGCAATTGCATTTTATCATGCCAACTGGAGACATGCATTAAAAAAGATTAACAGTGCTTGCTAAGACAAACATCACTATTATTGTTGCTCATACTGATATTAAGCGTTGAAATGAAATTCATTCTGCATCATTATTTTATAAATGATCCTGTAAATCATGCAGCTTGTTAAGTAGAAGTGGGCTTTTACATTTCTAATCTTCCAGATTATTACTGTCTGGGGGACGATGAAGAAAGTGAGAAAAAAATCCAATAAAATTACAGAGATATCGAGTGGAGTTTTTCTTTTACTTTAGCAAACACCTCACATCACACTTTAAAAAAAGTTTAATTATAGTTGATAAAAAGTTTCTTCTTGTATTATTAGCAGCTTCCCAGATGAGGGCAAATTATGTCAAACACATCCCAGACAGCAGACGACTCCGGGCCGGATCCGCACTCATTTATAAAATCCTTACTAAAAGTCTACGTAAGCACAAAACCCCAAAATATTAAGACTTTTTTTTTAAACAAAGCAATGTTCCATTTATAAATCACAGATCACCTGCAAGTTTGCATACAAGAATCATACTTAGATCCCACCCTGCGAGCCCATTCTCTTATTAATTTTGTATTTTTATAGATCACAACTTTTGCGTGGGAACTGGTGTACGCACATTTCCAGTCCCGCTTTATAAATGAGACCCCAGATCCACTCAGAAGTCGGCAGTTTTGGATGCAGATTCGGCTCGGAGTCGTCTGCTGTCTGAGATGCGTTTGCTCTCATTTGCCCTCGTATGGAAAGCCGCTTGTACTTTATTGTAGTAATAAAGGTTAGTATTTTAATTGAGACAAATGTATCCTTCTAAAATTCATACGTGTATAGTTGGAACATAACTACTGGCTCGTCCACTACAGGGACACATATGTACAGTACACATCCAGAAATGAGCCCTGCTGTACACTGTGTAATATCATCATTAATTAGACACAGGCCATTAGCCACATCAAAACAATTCACAGACAGAATATGAAGGAAAATTATGCATGTTCTGTGTGTGATTCAACACAGGAGGCATGATAATTAACTGCTGATGTGAATTACAGGGATAAATCTGAAAAGTTGGATTGGAGCCGCAGGTCTGTGGAAGTGTCAGACTGTGAAAAGCTTGTATGAGTTTGTATGAAGACAACACAATGTTACGCTGAGTCAGTGCTTTTGCCCAGTTTATGCTGTGATCAAACTGCTGGCAGGGACTTTCTTTTGATTAAAAAGCTTTTTGAAGGCTTTTCTCAAAGGAGGTAAAGAATATGGGGTTATGGGTACAACACATAGAAAAGGGACATGTTATGATTAACCTGTCTAGAAACTAGATGTACAACCAATCAAAGGTAGTAGAGGTTAGTGTAGTAGAGTGTAGTACATTATGGTATAGTACAGCACATCATAGTACAGTATAGTTTAGTGCATTGTAGTTTAGTACAGCACAGTACAGTACACTGTAGTATAGTATAGTGCAGTACAGGACAGCATAGTACAGTATAGTACAGTGTAATATAGTATAGTGTAGTACAGCACAGCACAGCATAGTGCAGTACAGTACAGTACAGTGTAGTATAGTATAGTGTAGTATAGGACAGCATAGAACAGTATAGTACAGTGTAATGTAGTATAGTGTAGTACAGGACAGCATAGGGCAGTACAGTACAGTGTAGTATAGTATAATGTAGCACAGTATAGTGTAGTACAGTGTAGTGTAGTACAGCACAGTATAGTATAGTATAGTACAGTACAGTGTAGAATAGTATAGTATAGTGTAGAACAGGACAGCATAGTACACCATAGTACAGTGTAATATAGTATAGAGTAGTACAGTATAGTATAGTATAATGTAGTACAGTATAGTGTAGTGTAGTACAGCTAGTATAGTATAGTATAGTACAGTATAGTGTAGTATAGTATTATGTAGTACAGTATAATTTAGTGCATTGTAGTGTAGTACAGCAAAGTATAGTACAGTACATTACAGTACAGTACAGTGTAGTATAGTATAGTGTAGAACAGGACAGCATAGTACAGTATAATACAGTGTAATATAGTATAGTGCAGTACAGCATAGTGAAGTACAGTACAGTGTAGTATAGTATAATGTAGTACAGAAAGTATAGTACAGTAATAGTTTAGTGCATTGTAGTGTAGTACAGCACAGTATAGTACAGTACAGTATATTTTAGTGTAGAACAGGACAGCATACAGTATAGTACAGAGTAATATAGTATAGTGTAGTAAAGCACAGTGCAGTGCAGTACAGTACAGTACAGTGTAGTATAGTATAGTGTAGTATAGGACAGCATAGAACAGTATAGTACAGTGTAACATAGTATAGTGTAGTACAGCACAGTGCAGTGCAGTACAGTACAGTACAGTGTAGTATAGTATAATGTAGTACAGAAAGTATAGTACAGTAATAGTTTAGTGCATTGTAGTGTAGTACAGCACAGTATAGTACAGTACAGTATATTTTAGTGTAGAACAGGACAGCATAGTACAGTATAGTACAGAGTAATATAGTATAGTGTAGTAAAGCACAGTGCAGTGCAGTACAGTACAGTACAGTGTAGTATAGTATAGTGTAGTATAGGACAGCATAGAACAGTATAGTACAGTGTAACATAGTATAGTGTAGTACAGCACAGTGCAGTGCAGTGCAGTACAGTGTAGTATAGTATAGTGTAGTATAGGACAGCATAGAACAGTATAGTACAGTGTAATATAGTATAGTGTAGTACAGCACAGTGCAGTGCAGTACAGTACAGTACAGTACAGTGTAGTATAGTATAGGGTAGTACAGTATAGTTTAGTGCATTGTACTGTAGTACAGCACAGTTTAGTACAGTATAGTGTAGTACAGGACAGCACAGTACAGTGTGAAATATAGTATAGTTTAGTACAGTGTAGTGTAGTACAACACAGTATAGTACAGTACAGTGTAGTATATTATAGTGTATTACAGCACAGAATAGTACAGTACAGTATACTACAGTAAAGTGTAGTACAGTGTAGTGTAGCACAGCACAGCATAGTACAGTGCAGTGCAGTGCAGTATAGTTCAGTGTTGTGCAGTGTAGCAGAGTATATATTTTATTATAGTATACTATAGCATAGTAGAGTATAGTGTAGGGTTGTGAAGTGTAGTATAATATAGTGAAATGTAGTAAAGTATAGTGTAAAATAGTATGGTGTTGTACAGTGTAGAGTAGTGTAGTATATTATAGGGTAGCATATAGTGTTACTGTATAGTATAGTGCAATAAAGTGTAGTGTAGTGTAGTATGGAGTCGTGTTGTGCAGTAAGGGTAGCGTTATACAGTCTAGTATAGTGCAGTTTAGTACAGTATAACTTTGTGTAGTATGGTATAATATATTAAAGCATAAAACAGTCTAATATAGCATAGTATAATAGGGTACAGTGTTGTATAGGTGTGTGTAGTATGGTGTTGTGTTCTGCAGTGTAGAGTAGTGTAGTTTAGTGTGTTATAGTGTAGGGCAGCATAGAGTGATACAGCATAGTGTAGTGTAAAGTAGTGTAGTGCAGTATGGTGTTATGCAGTGTAGGGTAGCATAGCAGAGTATAGCGTAGTAAAGTGTAGTATAGTATGGTAAAGTGTTGTATAGTGTAGTGTAGTATGGTGTCGTACAGTGTAGTGTAGTATAGTATAGTATAGTGTAGTGCAGTATGGTGTTGTGCAGTGTAGAGTAGTGTAGGGTAGCATAGCATAGTATAGCGTAGTACAGTGTAGTATAGTATGGTAAAGTGTTGTATAGTGTAGTGTAGTATGGTGTCGTACAGTGTAGTGTAGTATAGTATAGTATAGTATAGTATAGTGTAGTGCAGTATGGTGTTGTGCAGTGTAGAGTAGTGTAGGGTAGCATAGCATAGTATAGCGTAGTACAGTGTAGTATAGTGTAGTGTTGTATGGTGTCGTACAGTGTAGTGTGGTATAGTATAGTATAGTATAGTGTAGGGCAGCATAGAGTGATACAGCGTAGTGCAGTATGGTGTTGTGCAGTGTAGAGTAGTGTAGGGTAGCATAGCATAGTATAGTGTAGTACAGTGTAGTATAGTATGGTAAAGTGTTGTATAGTGTAGTGTAGTATGGTGTCGTACAGTGTAGTGTAGTGTAGTATAGTATAGTATAGTATAGTGTAGTGCAGTATGGTGTTGTGCAGTGTAGAGTAGTGTAGGGTAGCATAGCATAGTATAGCGTAGTACAGTGTAGTATAGTGTAGTGTTGTATGGTGTCGTACAGTGTAGTGTGGTATAGTATAGTATAGTATAGTATAGTGTAGGGCAGCATAGAGTGATACAGCGTAGTGCAGTATGGTGTTGTGCAGTGTAGAGTAGTGTAGGGTAGCATAGCATTAGGGCTGTGTTGAAAAAATCGATTCACCGATTCTGAATCGATTTTCATGTTAATTTCTAAAGATCGATCCTTAACTAGAGAATCGATTTATTAATTAATAACTTCAACTTGCCGCGTCATTGAATTCACGCATGCGCGCGAGGTGGAAGGACATTAAAACAACGAACATAACGGTCAGTAACGTTAAGCAAGCGGTTTTTTTGAAAACTCTAGAAACGCTCAAAGCTGCGATCTATATGTAAAATAATCCACTCATAACAAATAAACGAGTTATTTGTGTTATTTTTATAATAAGCGCCAGTGAATCCACCGCAGGTCTCCAGCGAAACTCTCTCGCTCTCTCTCTCTCTCTCCCTCTCTCTCTGTGCTCATGCAGCCGGTCTCTCACGGGCAGAGGTTTCTTGAGGGGCGCGCAACGGGTCGCCAAATAAAGAGTTCTTCTTGCACATAATGCTAATAGTTGTAAAGTTTTCTGAACTAAGACAAAACTCGCGTTTATATCAGTGACACGTGCGCTGCTGGAGCGGTGTAGTTTGACGCCTAATTCGCTTATAGTACAAACATCTTTGATCAGAAAGACGAGAAAGAGACGCAAATGTTAATGTGTAATAGAAAGTAAAGAGCGTCAAGACCTTAAAACAGACTTCATCACATCATAGCACCCGTCTTAATATCTATATCTAGAGCTCCGTCTCTCATATACAAATATTTATCCTGTCTGTAGGTTTGTGCATATATTTATATCTGTTCATTTTACATACTGCCTATTTTTTATGTAATGTTTGCATAAATACAAAATACAATGCATACTATAGCTTCAAAAGTCTATAAAATTAATAACTCAATTAAAAACAAGATTCTGTCTATCAAGACTTGTTGTTATCCTCTGGGCATTTTCACTTTAACATTATTAACTTTAAATTGTCCATATTTTAAAACTGTGGTGAGCAGTTAAAAGCTATAGTGAGTGGCAAATAACTCCACATTTTTATAATCCAAAAACAATATAAACTGAAAAACATGTATACCATGAAATATACAGTTACCATGAAATAAAATGACTCATTCTGTGGATTAGATTTTTGGTCATTCCGCCCACCCCTAGCTGGCACCATTTCGGGCTTTTTTCAAAAACACTTATCTAAATCTCGAAGATCGGATCAGATCGGATCGAATCGAATCGAACAATGATAATCGATCCAAGGTCTTGAGAATCGGAATCGAATCGATTCTTGACATTTGAATCGAAACCCAGCCCTACATAGCATAGTATAGCGTAGTACAGTGTAGTATAGTGTAGTGTTGTATGGTGTCGTACAGTGTAGTGTGGTATAGTATAGTATAGTATAGTATAGTGTAGGGCAGCATAGAGTGATACAGCGTAGTGCAGTATGGTGTTGTGCAGTGTAGAGTAGTGTAGGGTAGCATAGCATAGTATAGTGTAGTACAGTGTAGTATAGTATGGTAAAGTGTTGTATAGTGTAGTGTAGTATGGTGTCGTACAGTGTAGTGTAGTGTAGTATAGTATAGTATAGTATAGTATAGTGTAGTGCAGTATGGTGTTGTGCAGTGTAGAGTAGTGTAGGGTAGCATAGCATAGTATAGCGTAGTACAGTGTAGTATAGTGTAGTGTTGTATGGTGTCGTACAGTGTAGTGTGGTATAGTATAGTATAGTATAGTATAGTGTAGGGCAGCATAGAGTGATACAGCGTAGTGCAGTATGGTGTTGTGGAGTACAGAGTAGTGTAATGTATAGCATAGTGCAGTACAGTGTAGTACAGTAGAGTACATTGTTGTATAGTGTAGTGTCATATAGTGTTGTGCAGCGTAGCAAAGCATAGTGCAGTAAAGTACAATTTCGTTGTCGTGTTGTGCAGTGCAGTATAGTAACATATGGTATAGTGTACTGTATTATAATGTACTGTAAAAGCGTAGTACATTATAGTACAGTGTTGTATGGTATAGTGCAGTATAATACAGTGCAGTAAAGTATAGTGTAGAATAGCAAACATTGTCGGGTTAGGCTTTTTACACTATACCTCATGCTAGGCTTTTTTGTTGGTGGTTAGTAGGATTTTTAATGCTAAGTCATAAAGAGTTTGCGATACTAAACTAATACAAATATGAACACACATCTCCTTAGCAAGTCGCACATTCACTTCTGCTGGGCAAAGAACAACATTGAAATGTGTTTGTATGTTCATGTGTGTTGTATGACATCAGACCTTTGATGCAATATTTGTCCTCTGTGATCTGCTCAAGACGCCCCAGCAGTGCATCAATGTTGGATTTGATCTGAGTCAGTTCTGATTTGATGGCTTGAAGCTCGGTGGACTTCACTGCTCCCACATACGCACAAGGTCAACAGAAGAACACAATGTTTTAGCTTGATAAATCATAGTCATAAAACATAAGAGAATATAAATGCAGTGGTATTTCTTAATGGGGCCATGATGGACCATTGCCCAAAACAAACAGTCCCACCACAGCTATAATGCAAACTTTCTGAATCCCAGAGATGGCATGTTAATCTGTGAAAGTCGATAAGTCATCTAGTTCACTAGCTCTGATCGAGTCCATCTTGTTTTGGAGACAGCAAAGGGAGCATAGTGAATGTTTAAAATTCTGTACAGAATAACCCACCCAAATCATCTTAAAGGGGACATATTATAAAAATCCTAGAAAATACTTTTCCCACGTTTAAGTGCTATAATTGGGTCCCCAGTACTTCTATCAACCTAGAAAATGTGAAAAAGATCAACCCAGTAACTCAGTTTTGGTAAACCATGCTCTGAAAACGTGTGAACAAATAGGTCATTTACATTAGTCTCCTTTTGTGATGTCAGAAGGGGATAATACCACCCCTTAATCTGCACTATTCAACCACAGCACTGCCATTTAGTGCAGTGATCAGCTCATTTGCATTTTAAAGGACACACCCAAAACGGCACATTTTTGCTCACATCTACAACGGGGCAATTTTAACATGATATTATAAATTATTTATATAGTATTTTGGGCTACGACTTCACATGCAGACACCAAAGATTTATTTGACTTCTTAAAAAAAGTCTTGTGAAATGTCCCTTTTAAAAGTCAGAAGTGCTGATTACTGGATGTTTCTCAAAAATATCGAAATTATATAAAAAAATGTACCCTGAAAACAACTATATTTTTCATCAAGGCCACAGAAGTGACTGGTTAAAATTAACCCAATATTTTGTAAACAAACATTTTGTAAACTTCACACTGGTATGGCATGCTTTCCTTTTATGATTAAACTAATTTATAAAATCAAGCCCCATCATTTCTAATGAAATATCTTGTCAACTCATTTATTTTTAAAAATTATGGCAGTAAATTGGGTTGCTGATGTGATGGTTTGCTGACTTCAAATTCGACCAATATAGGTTAGAAACTCCTGAAACATACATCAAGATGAACTTACATTTGGGTTTGACAGAGCTGTTGGGAAGGATGGCTGATCTGGTCAGGAGTTTCACAGGTAATGACTTCACTCTGCGTACAACTGGCACGGCCACACGGGGGCGCTTTACTGGAACTGCCCTTGGCACGGGTGATACTCTGCCTCTGAACTCAAACAGTCTGGTGACAGAGACATGAAAAACAGTGTTAACTGTCATATACTATAACTACACTATTATATAAGTACCATAAGACACATCATTACTGCTGTTACTATTGAAGTTTGTATACTTTGAAGTAGGCTTTGATTTTGTCAGTGTCTCTCAAACTGGTTGGCGGGGGCTCAAGAAGGTGTCGGGAACCCAGTTTTATAACATTTTATAAAATACATCAATTAATCATAAATTTATGGAGCCCCTAAGGGGATATGGAGAAAAATTAAAAAAAGTTTAATTTTGCGTGCGCACGTGAAACTTTCGAGTGCTCACGTGAAACTTTCATGTGCTCACACGAAACCTTCACGTGCAGAATTTTTTGTAAAAGTTTAGTTTCGCGTGCGCACGTTGAACTTTTGCGTGCGCACATGAAACTTTCGCTTTCACGTGTGCATGCGATAGTTTCACGTGCTCGCGCAATAGTTTACGTGCGCATGCGAAACTAAACGCGATAGTTTCACGTGCGCACGTGAAAGCGTAAGTTTCATGTGCGCATGCAAAATTTTCACGTGTGCACGCTTTTACAAAAAATTCTGCACATGAAGGTTTCGCGTGAGAACATGAAAGTTTCACGTGAGCACATGAAACTAAACTTTAGATTTTTTTACTACAATGTCACCTTAAGGGCTCGGTATAAATTCTTTATAATTAAAAGTAATTAAATACTCCACTTTTTTTGAAAATATGCTAATTTTCCAGCTCTCCTAGAGTTAAACATTTGATTTTTACGGTTTTGGAATCCATTCAGCTGATCTCTGGGTCTGGCTCTAGCACTTTTAGCTCCGAGCATCTGCAGGGGATGAAGAGCCCGGTGTGCTCTGAATATACCGGGAGAAGAAACTTTTGTCTTAAAAAAGAGGCCGTCTGCTGCCCAGACAGGAACCTAAAAACAGCCAACTGGCTCTCGGCACGGCTTTATTGACTGATCCCCGAACCTTAAGATCACTTGAAAACAGGTGTTGCTGAAATGTTTGGATCTCTGCGCTGTAAAATATCGAGCGGAGTCAACGTCGCCCTTAGACGGCCGTAAGTCAAGGAGGGAAGATCACAAGAAAGATATCAATAAACATGTCAGCTCATCATATGGACGAAATATCTTTTACATCTGCGAACAAGCACTTCCAACCGAGTCTCACAGCAGGGTTTCCATAGCCACCGTTAAAGGGACGGTGCCAACCACACGCTCGCTCAGCCAAAGTTAGCTTTTAACAGGTTGTGGGGAGAGTTCTTGAGAAACAGACATACATTTTTCCTCCGTTCTCTCTACAGCTTACAGCTGCGTGCGAGTTTTTTTTTTACAAGAGCTCCTTTAAATTCTGCCAAGTTGTGAGAAAATCTATTATGACAGGAAAAGCTGTGGAAATGGCACTGTGGCTGACTTCATTATCAGACACCGCTGGGTTACCGTACTAAAAACCGTGTTTCACAGACCTTGACTGTTGAATTATGAGTACACCGCGGTTGTATTTCTGCTAGCCACGGGTGCTCGTGCTCCGGCTGTGATTTTAGATTTGCACGTCTGGTTGACTTCAATGGAGGTAACCTACATTTTATGAGTGAAAGTTTAAGGGGGGAGAAAGCAGCTGAAAATGTGCAAGATCACACACTCACCTATCGTAGAAGTCCTCTCGGTAGTAATCATAGTCAAACTCATATCCGCTGCGGGAAAGAAAGACAAAAAAGCTTTCAAACACATGATATTCACAAGACTTAGAAAGTACATTTTCTACATAAAGATGCATAGGAGCTAGTTTTTTAACTGTTTAAAATGTTTGTTTTTAAATCTTATTATTGAGAGTTAATTTCTGTTTACCTTAACAAGGATATTGAATATTTCAGCAGTAATTGCCCATAGAATTATGACTATATAACTTGTTTAAACAACACGAACATTACATTACAGAGCAAAGGGGAAAAGGCGACGTGCACGCTCAAATTAATATAACTCTTGCATTCTTTGGTCTAGAAGTAAAATATTGGTCTTTTTTTAAAGAAGACACATTAAAGTTGTTCACTAAAGTGTTTGGAGTTGTAAATATTAATAAATATTAAAGCTATAGTTAGTTACATTTATTTTTAAAAAGAAAAACAATGCAATAAATTATGTATTTTATATAAAAAACATAAAAAAAAAATGTTTTACAGCCAAAATGCAAAACAAATAAAGCCACAAGTCTTGCCTAGTTTGATCCAAATTTTAAATTAAAGGCGGGGTGCATGATCTCTGAAAGCCAATGTTGACATTTGAAATCATCTGGACAAACACGCCCCTACCCCAATAGAATCTGGACCTTCTTTTGATAGACCCACCCCACACTTACGCAACCCAGGCAACGATGTTGGTTAGTAGACACGCCCCTTACTGCTGATTGGCTACAAGTGTGTTTTGGTACTCAGCCCGACTCATTGTTTTTCAAAAATCGTGCACCCCGCCTTTAAAATCACACAAATGAGGTTTCTGTCACACTTTTAATGGTTTTACCAACAAAGGCCACTAGGTGTCAACGATTAGCTGCATACTCATGTCACAAATTGATAAATTACTGTCACTGCATTATTATTAATTCATAAAGGTTTTAAATTATGAAAACTTCATTCTCAGAGCTTTCTAATATTATAAAGATTGTCAAGATTTTTGAAGATTTATAGATTTATTTTGATGGATATTAGAATTATAAATATATACAAATTCATATGTATTCCTACAGGGTCAGTGACATTTAACAACAAGAATGTCACTATTCAATTTTTAAATTGTAAAAATATGAAAACAGTTTTAGAACTTTCCAACAATAGTTTGTCAAGATTATTTCAGGTTTATAGGATAAGTAATAATAAATATGTAACAACACCTTGGGCCCACCTGCTGGCCCGTGACATTACTCTCACTAGGTCATTCTTTTTGCAAAATGGGGATGAAAACTTTAATCTTAGAGTTTTTTAACGATATGTAGTTTGTCAAGATTGTGTAGTTTTAGAAATTATTGTTTAAATATGTAATGCAAAACATCCCCCCTTAGGAACTAGAAAATAAGTCTAGTTTTTAGAGAAAAACATAACATTTTAGTGAATTTGTGTTTAAAACAAGCAAAAAAAAAAAAAAAAAAAAAAAAAATCTGCCAATGGGAGAAGAATTTTTGTTTTTTCTTAAACACTGCATTCAAGAAAAATGCAAGAAATTTTTTCTTACCCCACTGGCAGATTATTTTTTTAGCTTAAAAAAAAAAAAATATATATATATATATATATATATATATATATGTATATATGTATATATATGTGACCCGTCACGGAAACCAGGGACTCAAGTCGGCAGCACAAGTTTCGAGAAAATGAGAAACAACGTTTTTTTTTCGAAATTTGTGATTTTCGTTTTATTGCAGAATCTGTTAGTTGAGATCACGAAGAAGCCTCTCCATGTTTGAGATAGCAGTTTTTGTATATTTAAAAGCGTACATTTTGCGGTTAAAATAGGCTTGTTTTTCCGGAGATTCTAGCGTGCAGCGGGGGGCGTCATTGTCTGTGTGTATATTTACATACTGTATAAGCTTTTGTTTTCGCCTCCGCCCCCAAAGGGAACAGCGTGACTACTAAATAAGGATAGTTCGCCCAAAAATGAAAATAATGTAATTAATGACTCACCCTTATGTCGTTCTAAACTCGGAAGACCTCCGTTCATCTTCGGAACACAGTTTAAGATGTTTTATCGTTAGATTTAGTCCGAGAGCTTTCCCCTTCATTGAAAATCTATGTATGGTTTCCATGTCCAGAAAAAACATCATCAAAGTAGTCCATGTGACAACAGTGGGTCAGTAAGATTGTGTTGATGCATCGAAATACAGTTTGGTCCAAAAATAGCAGAATTACGACTTTATTCAGCATTGTCTTCTCTTCCGGCTCGAGCGTGAAGTCACGTGACTGTAGTGACGCGCTGCCCTGTTCCTCAGACATGTTTGCTAAGTTTTTTTTTTTTTTTTTTTCAAACTTATAGCGTGCGTCTCCCCAGACTGTAAAGCTCGGGCGCACAAAACAAAAGAAAAATAAAAGAAGCTGGGGCGGAACAAATAACAGTCAGCCGCATCGTACGTCAGCCGCGTCACTCACTTTATGCGGCGCCGCAGTCGGATGACGTCAAAGTACCGCGAGAGCACTTCAAGAAATCTTACGGAGTAGTTTAATTTCGACTCGCTCTCGCGGTACTTTGACGTCATCTGTATGTCAGTTCTTGCAGCGCAGCATGAGTCCAAACACACAGAAGTTACACAGATATAGTTGTATTCTTCATATAATTGGCTACATGTTTTGTCTATCAATATTTTCCATGAAGTCATTGGCTGATGGAGGAACGAGCGAGCCATTGGTAACCTCTCTAAAGGATGTCACGTTTTCGACGGCGCTGTTTGGATGATCTATTATACTACTTCCCTATTTTAAATACAAACTTTGAAGGCGGGTTAATGTGTTTAACGGAGTGTAAACTCATATACCCTTACATGTTACGATTTAAATAGTCTTCAGATTATATATTATATTGTATTACCAGACATTCATGCGAAATCTGATGTAAACAATCTATATTTCACGGATAATACGCATTTGTGGACAAATAATGGTCATTGGATAACCTGAAACAGACTGGATTCGACTTGTGATCCCCACAAAGGTAAAAGAGTCATGTTTATTTTTGCGGGTTGTCATTTGGTCATAAAATACTACATATGATGCTAGAACATCTCAAAAAGGGTTTTACAGGGGGCATGGCTTAGCTAAATGAGATGTAAATGAGCCCTATTGTCTCCCCCAGCTGAAAAGAAGAGTCCCTTTCATCTCGATTTTCTCGGTTTGAGTATTTCTGAGTTCCTATATTCAAATGGCCACAACTTCTCCAAATCTTATCAGATTTCCATGTGTTACACATCGTTGGAAAGCTTAGAAACTGCACTTTCAGAATCTGTGAATAACTCAAAATGCCCAGATCCGACTTGTGTCCCTACTTTCCGTGACTGGTCACATATATATATATATGTATATATATGTATATATATATGTATATATATATATGTATATATATATGTATATATATATGTATATATATATATATATATATGTATATATATATATATATATATATATATATATGTATATATATATATATATATATATATGTATATATATATATATATATATATATATATATATATGTATATATATATATATATATATATATATATATATATGTTTTTTTTTTTTTTTTTTGCAGTGCAGAAATAAAGGTAAAAAAGCTGTCGCTGGGATTGTACCCTTAAAAAAGGTCCTAAAATGCACCATTTAGGCAAAGATAACTATCTTTAAAGTACCACTTTTAAATAATAGAGGTATTATTTTTTTGTAATAACCTGTATAATGTTGCTGCACTTCTCTTCAGTCCTTTCGGCCTGTTAGGTTTGGGTTCACCTGCCATGTTAATATCTGTGGATATAAGAATAAAACATGCATTACATTTTATTTCACTTTACTTACTTATAGTCTTTAAAAAACATTGACTACGAGAGTGCATAGAGTAGTTATATTATATGAGCCTGTTTTTA
The DNA here is from genome assembly GCF_030506205.2 of Paramisgurnus dabryanus. NCBI lineage: Eukaryota > Metazoa > Chordata > Actinopteri > Cypriniformes > Cobitidae > Paramisgurnus > Paramisgurnus dabryanus. Next base: position 34,028,456 of record NC_133343.1, on the reverse strand, counting down.
AATAATAACAAATGGCAACGGCTTTTCAACCTGACATCTGCTGCTATTCCATAATTGCAAGTTATTGAGACACTTGAGGCTGTTTTGTCATAAATGTAATTACTGCTGTGCCAAGACATCACAAACACTTCAGTTTCTGTAGGCAAGTGCATTAAAGGTATATTATATTTAAAAAGCCAATTGCATTAAAGTAAGTATGAAATAAATGATCATATTAGTATCAATACACCAAGACATTAAATTTTAACAGTACGATAAACACACAAACTAACATTTGAGAAGTTTTGTGAGACTGAAATGATTTTCTTTTTGTGAGTAATGCAACCTGTAATTTGCAGTTTTAAAGCAAGACTATATTGATCCGTCAAAATTAAAGGCTAGAAATTACAAAGGCCTTTCAATTCAGATTCTTTATCTCTCTCAATTGTTCTCTTTTTCCATTCTTTTTTCTATTTGGTTCTTGATTTGACCAAAAGCCTTTTTAGGGAATCAAACACTTTCTTCTATGGCATCACCTTTATTTTTTAAAATTGTTTCAATTTTGCAAGTGGATTTGGATAAAAGTCTGCCGTACATGCGTAAATGTAAACATACAGCCACCAGAGGGCACTCGCCCCCCACTCAACAGCACACCCTCTCGCCCGGATTACCCTCTCGCCTTGAGGTTATAACAGCAATGACAGAAGGAGATGCAGAAAGAGAATAATTGATAGCTGTGAAGACACGGCACTGTCACCAAATCTTATATTTTTAGCACAGATGCCGGCTTTAGGTTCAAGAGCGTGAGACAGGGTGGACAGCGTCAGGGTTCGAGAGAGATCTGTCACAGCTGCAGTGATTTCTTTGATTGACAGCACTGATGGGCCAGTAGGGAACGAGTGGTGCTGGGTGATTGACAGGTCTCTGGGGCTGTCAAGGGGGAGCCAAAAGCTCCATGAAGCATGAAACTACAGCTAATCTGACCACGGGAGAAAAAAAATGCATGTCATCAAGTGGCTGGAGAATGCTGGAGGGCAAAAGAGAGAAGATGAGACGTAAAACAAAGATTGACACGGGAGGAGATGCAGAGCTAAATGAACTGAGGCCAAGAATTGTGATCCAGTGTGATTTTGCATATAGGGACATCTTTTGCATACTTTATGTGTACTACCCTACTGTGTAAACCAATTTTTAAAACAATTTAGATTAAATGTTTAATATAAAACAACAAAGACGTGTTAAATAATGTTGGTGATGATGTAAACATTAGTTAGCAATCAATATCCAGATGACCAACTACATCTGAGTAATCTCAAAAGTGTGAAACCAGTGGATGCTTTGCTATCGCATGAGGCCATAGGAGCTGAGATGATGTCAGATTTGAAAAGCTGAAATATTTACTTTGACCGAGAAGTATTGTGAGACAGGTGGCTCTTTTCAAATGTAAGTGATACCAAGAAAGTTTCTTACGCCTGAATGGTACACCTGGGTACATTATTTTGTGGCTTTTGTGGGGTCAAAGTACGCACGGGTCAAGGCCAACATGGTGGGATTTGGACGCAGCTACACACCCAGACCAGGGTTTATACAGAAATCCTTAAGTTAAATTTACTACTTTTTACTACCTTTTTTACTACCTTCAGAATATTTTTTAAAACCATCACGACACTGAATTGCAAGTGTTAATCAGCGACTTTTCTATTATTTACACAGATTTTGACATATATAACATACAAAAAAAGAATTAAAGTGAAAAAATTCTTCTGACTGAAATATTTTTCAGGCCAAGTCATATTCCTTTACCTAACACTTTATGTAGGCGAGACCAATAGCATTTTAAGGGGAGATTTTTTTTGCCATAAATTCCACATTGAAGTCTCATGTGGCATATATAGGTAGCTGTAGTTTGCAGGGCATTTCAGATTAAGGCGAAACAGCTAAATAACTCACTATATAAAAAGAAAACATGAATATCACCACCTTTAATGATTGTTTTATTAATTATTTATTAATTGTAAATGTATTTATTTTAGCATTTACTAATAATTTTTTAATCAAAGTTGAAACTGTTAACATTAGTGAATGCACCATGAACCACCGTCAATTACTGTAATGACATAAACAAGAATTAATTAATGCTTATATACTTGCAATATATTTTTCATTGTTTGTTTGTTATATAATGCATTTAGTAATGTGAACAAATACAACTTTTTAATATCATATTATTCAGTAAACATAAACAAATAATCCAGGGTCTGTTCTGTTCACACAACAGTTAACAGTCACAGCTCTAATACAGTAACGTTATGTATGAATATAAACCCTGAACGAGTAACTCGAGTCAAACTCGTGTAGAATTCGCACAGGATGTCTGTAACCAGGGCTGGACTGGGACAAAAATTCGGCCCTGGCATTTTGGCCCAAACTGGCCCACACTACATACACTGCAAAAATTGATTTTCAAGAAAAATGTTTCTTAGTATTTTTGTCTTGTTTTCAGTAAAAATATCTAAAAATTCTAAAATTAAGATGCTTTTTCTTGATGAACAAAACGACCCAAGAAAATAAGTCTAGTTTTTAGACCAAAAATATCAAATTTAATTGATTTTGTGCATTAAACACTAAATGCAAGAAAAATGTGCTTACCCCATTGGCAGATTTGTTTTTGCTTGTTTTATGCACAAAATCACTTAAATTTAAAATGTTTGGTCTAAAAACTAGACTTATTTTCTTGGGTCATTTTGCTAGTCAAGAAAAACCGATTTATTTTAAGAATGTTTAGATATTTTTACTGAAAACAAGAATACTAAGAATTTTTTTTTTGAAAATAATTTTTTGCAGTGTATAATTACAAATACCACCCATCTTTGCACGCCTTTAAATATGTATAGCAATAGCAACTCCAATTCCATAAAAGCACTAAACCCATTTAATAGCAGGAAGAAAAGAGTGAGAGTTGACACAACAAACACTGCTAGAACGTGTTATTTATTAATGCAATAAAACTGTATAATCCACCCTTATGAATCCTAAAACAAGCTTCATGCAATTGGCAAAATGTGCCATTGGATTGCTGACTTATTACAAAATACAAGTGCTGCTTACGTTATACATTAATATTGAAAACTGATTATTACTTGCAGTACTTACAGGAAAGTATGCACTACATTCACTGAAGAAAACTTGTGTGATTATTACAGTAATAGAGATTTTTAACATTATCTGTCAAGTGTGTTGTTATACAATAAATATATATCTTTTTCTGTAAGCAGATCTCCTGGATTGTTTGATTTTGCTTGAATTATACGTTTTGAAACAGACAATCAACGAAAAATCTACTAATCAGATACACTCTCGTAGTCACAGAGCAAAGAGTGCAATTATTTTATTGCAGCTTTATCACCATATTTTGTGTTTTTGATTCAGTTTTATCAAGGGGTACCCATCTAAACTTGTGTTTTGAAAGCAGTTCTGCTTACCGCAGTCACTACACTCACTTCTCCCTCGTCTCTCTCCCTCTCCTCACTGAGACTTTGCGTGCTGGTGCTGCCAGTGCCACCACCGCCACCATCATCGTCATCATCATCACCAGCGACGCGAGTTGAAGGTCCTGCTGCCGCAGAAAATATTTGTGTTTTTTAACACATTTTGCAGCGTCTGCCTGAAGAGCCTGCTTCTTTTTGTCGCGCAGTTTTTGTGCGCCTCCATTGCGTTTTTTCTCTCTCTCTATTTTGACACGTGAACTGACCGACGATGCACGCTCGCTTGCACAGAGACCAAAGCGGTGATTGGGCCAGCTTAATGTCATTCAAAAAAAAAAAAACCAATGGGCTGCTGCTTAAATGTGAGTGGGCCGGTCTATCTAGGAAAAGAAAGGATGATGACTGTGCTGGTCAGTCATTGGGCCAGCTTAATGTCGTTTAAAAAAACAAACAACCAATGGGCTGCTGCTTAAATGTCAGTGGGCCGGTCTGTCTAGAAAAAAAGACGTTAACTGGGCTGCTCAGACAAATTATGAGATGTAACGGCCCAAAAAGTACGTCGGCCCACCGGGAAACTGCCCGGTTTGCCAGATGGCCAGTCCGCCCCTGTCTGTAACCATAGTGAATGTTGTTAATTGAATGACTGTACATTTATCAACAAATTATTATGTTACAATAGAGGCAGCGCTGATCTGCTAGTTTATGCGCAATGTTTCTGCTGTTTACTTTCTCTTAAGACCTAAATGGTCGTGTTTATATGAGGATATTTGCAAAGACGGGATTTTTGAGGCATATGTGTTATTTAAGGTCAATAAAGCGGCAAAAATACTTACAACACATGCTCAATGAGAATCGAATGCGCGGCTTGCATGCTCTTCTGACACAGAAACTGCGGACGCACTGTTGTTTGTGTTTGAATGGCTTAAAATCACCTGTTTTTAAACTGCTGTGCTTAAATATATGTACAAATATTACGTTTTTGTGACCACACACAAATGCAACTGCAAGAACCGACAGGTGGATGACATCAAAGTCCCGCGAGAGCATTTCGGAAGCAGTCTCCTCTTATGATTCCTCCAGTGTTGCCAAGTCCGCTTATTATAAGCGACTTTGGGCTTGCTTTTCTGTAAAGTCGCTTACAAATATTGGTAGTCGCGGGTCGCGTTATTTTGGGCTTGTTTCTAAAGTGTAGTTGCTTTTTTGGGCTTGATCCCAGCTCCATAATAAGTTGTCAATCAGATATTTTCTATATGTTATTTAAACGTAGGAGTTTGTCTAGCCTGTTCTCTCCGTCTCTCCCCTTTCCCCATACACACAGGAGACGGCAGTTTTTTCCCACCCACACCTGTTTATAATTGGCTCTGACCCAGATGGCAACGAGTACTAGCCAATCAGAGGCAGAGCAGGGCAATCTGTTTTTTTTCTGGTTAGGAAAACGTAGTCAGTGAGTGATGTAAACTTTAAATTAATCCGCGCGAGTTGAGACTGGTGTTGAATGACTGAACTGTAGGAGAATTTTTTGGAGGAACAAATGCCTGGGACAAAGTGGGAAAAGACTGGGAGAAAGAGAAAGGATTAAAAGAATGGATACAACCTGTCGTGTGGGACGACTCAAAGCACTGTGCAGAGTATCAGTTAAGTGTGAACTACGTGCACACCATGCGGACCTCGTACAACATGATAGCACATAGAAACATAAAAAATGCAGTCCCGTTCTCCTCAATGGTCTCGTACACACTGCAAACTTTCGGGAATGACAACCGCATTTAAATGCGGGAGTGAATCCCCTAAATGATCGTTTCATGTCTGAACGGAACAAGACTCACTCCCGAAAATGTGATGATTGACACAGAAATAACCATAGCAACATTCTGCCGTGTCGCGTGCTTATCACTCACAGCTGTAACCAAAATAATCTAACAGCATTGTGTTTTTTGAGGCTTACGGACGGACGGACGGGGGGGGGGGATAGAAAAGTCGCTTGTTTTGGGCTTGTTTTCACAGGCCTGGTTGCTTATTTGTCTCGCGAGATCTGGCAACACTGGATTCCTCGTCAATCGCTCTCACAGGATTTGGATGTCATCTGCCTCTTGGTTGTTGTGGCGCCACATGAAGTTTACCCATGAGTTAAACAAACCCGTTGTACCAGACACTGGCTATATCAGCATAGCATGTAAAAGCGTGCCGCGGATGATCAGTAACGTGAGAAATCATTTACCCCTAAAATACCGGACCCCTTACGTTAGTCATACTGTGCAAAGACACGCAATTACCTGTTTGGTTTTCTTATCCCACGAACTGAAAGGCTTGCCAATCTTCATTATTTCGCTAAGCCAAGTCAATCGTCTTTTACACCTTTATCGATCTTCAAAACATCGGAGCCTTTCTGCATTATAAGTTTGACCATGCTAGCTGAAAAAGTTTTACCTCAGCTTAACGTGATACAGTCAGAAAACCCGGAGTGGATCCGGTCCGTAGTGATTACAGAACGCTTACAGCGGAGAGAGGAACGTGATTTGGCTCCACTTCAGGCTTTGATCACATCCCAGAGACGAAAGATCTTTGATTATTTTCCCAGATATGCAGGTGATTTGAACTAATTTCCAGGCATCATAACATTATAAAAGGCAATCGAAAATTTACTACCTCGTCAGATGACGCTTACTACTTTTTACTGGCCTTAATTTGGCATAATTTAATTTACTACCTTTTACTACTTTTTACAACCCCGCGGAAACCCTGCAGACAAAAAAGGTGAAAGTGTGGAAATAAATAACCGTGTGATCTCCTCAGCAAGACGAGAACACCTGCCGTGGACGCACCTGTCCTTTCCCTCATTTATCTGAAGGGGGCGGAGCATAAGCGGTTGGTTGCTCGGATACCAGAACAGCTGTGAGACCAATCAGTGTCTAGAGGTCACCTTGTATATCAGACATCATAACTTGCTGCTATGATGAGAAAATATTTAACACTAACTAGTTAACAAAATTATTCAGGAGATGATATGACCCCTCGCTGTTTTACAGTAACAATTTGAAGGTCAGCACAGGCGTGCGTAAGACAATTTTACACAAAATTGGATTATAAATGCTAAGTAATGCACGGTATGCAATATCAAAGTTAAATGGAATGTGTTTGGGTTATGTAATCATTTTGAAACCATTCCATTTATTGTTTCACAAACTACTTTACAAATAGATATTATACGTCTGGCACAGTGCATGATGAATACATTCTCTATCTTGTCAGGGTTGAGATTAATAGAACTGTTGAGACAAACTTAGGATTCATTGAGGGAAATTGACCTACACTGAAGCAGAGACTGATCTAACACAAAAACATAAACTATATTACGCAATGGTGATATTGTATGAATTAATAAAATGTAAATCATACAAAAACGTACAGTCTGAAAAAATGTACCAGTTTTACATGGTGGCGATTTCGTAGGAATGTGTACAATGTAAATCGTACAAAAACTTACGATCTGGAAAAATGTACCTGTTTTACGTGGTGATGGTTTTGTATGAATGCGTACAATGTAAATCATACAAAATTGTACAATTTGGAAAATGTACCAGTTTTATGTGGTGACGATTTTGTATGAATGTGTACAATGTAAATCGTACAAAAATGTCAATCTGGCAAAATGTACCTGTTTTACGTAGTGGCGAGTTCGTATGAATGTGTACAATGTAAATCGTAGAAAAATTTACAATTTGGAAAATGTACCTGTTTTACATGGTGGTGATTTCATATGAATGTATACAATGTAAATCATACAAAAACTTACGATCTGGGAAAATGTACCTGTTTTACGTGGTGACGATTTCGTATGAATGTGTACAATGTAAATTGTAAAAAAATGTACGATCTGGGAAAATTTACCTGTTTTACGTGGTGACGGTTTCGTATGAATGTGTACAATGTAAATTGTAAAAAAATGTACGATCTGGGAAAATTTACCTGTTTTACGTGGTGACGGTTTTGTATTAATATGTACAATGTAAATTGTACAAAAATGTACACACTGGGAAAATGTACCAGTTTTACGTGGTGTCGATTTCATACAAAAATGCGTACAATGTAAATCGTACAAAAATGTACGATCTGCAAAAATTTTACCTTTTTTACGTGTTGTCCATTTCGTATGAATGCGTACAATGTAAATTGTACAAAACCGTACGATCTGGGAAAATATACCTGTTTTACGTGATGGTGATTTCGTATATATGTGTACAATGTAAAACGTACAAAAACGTACGATCTGGAAAAATGTACCTGTTTTACGTAGTGGCAAGTTTGTATGAATGTGTACAATGTAAATCATACAAAAATGTACGATCTGGAAATATTTACCTGTTTTATATAGTGGCGAGTTCGTATGAATGTGTACAATGTAAATCGTAGAAAAATGTACAATTTGGAAAATGTACCAGTTTTATGTGGTGACGATTTTGTAGGAATGTGTACAATGTAAATTGTACAAAAACTTACGATCTGGGAAAATGTACCTGTTTTACGTGGTGACGGTTTCGTATGAATGTGTACAATGTAAATTGTAAAAAAATGTACGATCTGGGAAAATTTACCTGTTTTACGTGGTGACGGTTTCGTATGAATGTGTACAATGTAAATTGTAAAAAAATGTACGATCTGGGAAAATTTACCTGTTTTACGTGGTGACGGTTTTGTATTAATATGTACAATGTAAATTGTACAAAAATGTACACACTGGGAAAATGTACCAGTTTTACGTGGTGTCGATTTCATACAAAAATGCGTACAATGTAAATCGTACAAAAATGTACGATCTGCAAAAATTTTACCTTTTTTACGTGTTGTCCATTTCGTATGAATGCGTACAATGTAAATTGTACAAAACCGTACGATCTGGGAAAATATACCTGTTTTACGTGATGGTGATTTCGTATATATGTGTACAATGTAAAACGTACAAAAACGTACGATCTGGAAAAATGTACCTGTTTTACGTAGTGGCAAGTTTGTATGAATGTGTACAATGTAAATCATACAAAAATGTACAATCTGGAAATATTTACCTGTTTTATATAGTGGCGAGTTCGAAAGAATATGTACAATGTAAATCGTAGAAAAATGTACAATTTGGAAAATGTACCAGTTTTATGTGGTGACGATTTTGTAGGAATGTGTACAATGTAAATTGTACAAAAACTTACGATCTGGGAAAATGTACCTGTTTTACGTGGTGACGGTTTTGTATGAATGCGTACAATGTAAATCGTACAAAAATGTACGATCTGGAAAAATTTACCTGTTATACGTGCTGTCGATTTCGTATGCATGGGTACAATGTTAATTGTCCAAACCGTACGATCTGGGAAAATGTACCTGTTTGACATGGTGGGGCTTTCATATGAATGTGTACAATATAAATTTTATGTTCGACTAATCTGACAGAGTGTGTGCTTGGCCTCATTGGCTATAACTTACACCTTTGATTTACTTGTATTGCTTTATATTGACCTCCCGTTGGCCTTCTACAGTGATGGACAGAGAAAACCCATCTATAACCATCAACAGACATAAATCTCAACTACATCATTATGTTAGGTCTCGGCCTTGACAGCAATCATAGTCCATGCTAACCAAATGCACCATGGAGAGCTCTTAAAGCACATATGTCTTTTTACATTTCTGAGAGTTGTTATTAAGGTAACACATAAACGAAACACAAAAAAATGTATTTAATGTCCAACTCACCGAGGGTTTGTCCAGCCAGCACGCGTCCGTTTTCTCCGATGACTGCACCACGAGCGTGTCTCTCATTGGCGTACTGGACGAAGGCGTAACCTTTGTGAACCGAGCAGCCGAGGACGCGGCCGTATTTGGAGAAGATGGTCTCTACGTCGCTCTTTTTCACCACGGCAGTGTTCAGGTTTCCAATAAACACGCGTGAGTTGATGGATTTCGGGTCGTTTTTGTTGGTGATGTTGCTCGTCTGAACTTTTAGGGACATGTTGAATCAGATGTAGACAGCAATCTGTGAGAAAAAACAGACATGGTATTGTAAAATTACATCGATATCTACAAGATTAGATTCTATTTCTACGATAAAACAACGTTGGTTTATTGATAACATTGTTTTGCTGGTGTTTAAAAGACATTCAGGCAAAAGTCATCTTGTTGATATCACTTTTCCATTTTTCTTTATTTGCATAAATTGCCTTGCGGTAATACAAAAATATCATCTGTTTTAGATGCTGAAATGAACAAACCATAGAGGGCAGTATTTTTTATTAACCAATAAACAACAGTAGATGACTGTATGGATTAGGTGTCATTAAGTGTTAATGATGGCCTATAGGAAAGAGAAGTCTCACATATAATATCTTTAATAAGTCAACTGTTTCTCCTGAACACCAATGATAAAAAATATTTTCCTCCTAAATAAAGTCTAAGTTTAGACATATGGGAAATAAAAATCACTCAAATGTGCAAATCTAACTGGCACAAGGCTCAAGGTGGGTGCTACAACCACATAAAAATCAACAGCACAAAATAAAGAAAGGTCGGTGCACCGCAGCTCCAAAAATAAATATGTTTACAGCACAGATGATGTTTTGAGCTTAATGGCTCTTCATCGCACAATTCATACAATATCACACAGACCCTTTAATTACCAAAAAATAATCCGAAATATAACAGAC
>NC_133343.1:33978100-34018100 GCF_030506205.2 Paramisgurnus dabryanus | reverse complement strand
ACATTAAGAGGACAGATATCAAACTCTTACTGTGTCCAAAGTGAATTACGTCTCTTGTTTTATGACTGTAGGAGAGTAGCACTGCATTTTTTTACCGAAGACATTCGGTTTGTACACTTCAATACCTTGGCATATAGAGGGGGTTAAATAACCTCGAAGAGGTAAACGTCACCTGCGGCGAGAACATGTATTAAAGATTCATTTTTGGAGCTGTGGTGTGCCAACCTTTGTTCTTCGATTCCCAGGGAACACAGATACTGATCAAATGCACAGCTTGAATGCACTGTAAGATGCTTTAGATTAAAGTGTCCGCCAAATGCAAAGATGTAAAATTCAATCTGTTTGAAAAGAGATCTCAACAATGTCCCAGACTGAAGTCAAATTTGCTATACTGTAGCATCACTATCGATTATTGATAATATTTAGAGCTTAAGATATGAGCAATAAAATCAATAGACTAATACTGTATTGCGGGGGGACTTATTTGGAGAACAGAATGTTATGATAGTGTGGGGTGGGTTATCCTAAAGGAATATGGTATCGAAGCCTAAATTAAAAATATTGGACATGTTTTTACCCTGCCCTCTGTCGCGTAGCCAGACACATATGGGTGATTCTCGTGAAATTAGACTCATGAGGTGTCATGAAACATTTTGATTAAAAAAGTAAATGCAAATGTAAATGACATCATACAAACCAATGTTGTTGTTTTATCCACATTTAAGGGGGACATTTTAATTCCCGCAACGTGTCCATGACTGGATTTGAGTTCTTTGACATGGAAAATGTATAATTAAAAAATCTAAAAAATAAAAAAGCTTCAGTGCATGTTATACTATAAACATTTACAGTAAAGAAACAAGTGGTATTTGGTGATCATTGGTAAATGTAGAGACAATAATAAGGAATATAAATGTGTCCAAGACCAATTTTCTCATCCTCCGCAACAATTTTCAATCATTGCTTAAGCCCTAAATGAACTAACATTAAAAAAAATTATAATAATAATTGGAAGGGACATAATTGACTGTGACACTTAAGATGGCTACCAGGTAACCAGTTGTTATGTTTTTCTCTCCAGATAAAAGTTGAAATTTTGTTTATCAGAGTACCTAGATTTCGTGAGAATGGACACTGGATTTTGTGAGCATCACCTATATAGGAGCGCAACTGGGATCACACAGACCAAAACAAAAACAGACAAAAGAGGAAAAAAAAGAGAATAACTGGATAATTTTACGGAGCCCCTAAGGGGACATGGAGCAAAAATTAAACAAAGTTTAGTTTCATGTGCTCACGTGAAACTTTCATGTGCAGATTTTTTTTTGAAGTTTAGTTTCGTGTGCTTGCGTGAAACTTTCGCTTTCACGTGCGGGCGCGATAGTTTCACGTGCGCGCGCGATAGTTTCACGTGAGCATATGAAACTAAACTATAGATTTTTTTTACTCCAATGTCACTTTAGGGGCTCGGTATAATTTCCTGAATATCTACGAATATATTATATTTTTTATTTAGTACAGTAAAAACCTACATACAGCTCCTTTAACCAATCATTACACCCCTTACATTTTGCGCCAGGAATCATAACTTGCTTATTTCCCCCCCAAAAACTGTTTCATTGTGCACTTGCTTTATTACATGTCCTTTCTCCAGCCTTTTATAATTTTACGAGACAAAATAAATACAGAAATGAAACCCAGACTGCCATTAAGATCCAAAGTCTTGCAAAAGTTCGATGGAATTTTCAGATACACCAAACTTTTACATTAAAGCAACACAAAGAGTTCAGAGTAGAGTGTTTGAATCTTATTTCAAGAGCCTGAGGTTAAAAATCATGCTGCTTTTGACCGCAGCAGCGACGGGCCACCGCTGCTCCTTGGCCCTGTTCCAGTTCCTCTGAATGCGAAACAAGAAGAACCGGCAGCAAGACTGCCAGGGTCAATCGATCGGATCCCGGCTATAGGAATAAGGTCTACTGTGAGGGCTGTTTTGACCGCAGCTCCTCTTGACAATATCGGCTAATCACACCATATTTTCTGTGAACGTGAACAGAAGGTCAGTTAGTGTGAAAGAGATGCTTCTCCTCTAATTACTGCATCCTTTGTAAAGCGAGTCTTTGAACCATGTTCTCCCAGTCTTTCCTCTTGTTATAATGACTTGTGCAACACAGGTTTTTTGAACTGTGCTTTTTGCTTCGCCCTAACATCCAATTCTCAGAAATATTCACCCGATTCGTTGCTGTTTTCAGGCTTACCTTAAAAATGTCATCAGGTTGTCTCTCCAAAAAAAAAAGGTTATTGCTCAGATGTTGCTCTTTTATTGCTCATGAGATTTTACGACACCTCAACTGTTTCACTTAACTTTTTCCCCACCAGCATTTTTTTTTTAAGTTGCCAGCCAGCGCCAGAATTTTTCATGGTTTTAAAAAAAGTGTAATGCCTTCCAGAAAATGTTCTTCTTTAAATATGCTTTAAAAAAAACCGTTTCATCCTACCTTTATTAGTCCTCTTTTTATCACCTCTCAAATATGGGTTTCTTCAAAAACACCTTATTTTGAGCAAAAAGCTGAGATAATTCCATTTTTATGAAGGACTTTTGAATGAGATCAAATGCAGAGCGATCTTTAAAACATACACGGAGTTCTTTCTCCTTCACGTGAGGCGTTACTTCCGGGATGTATAAATTGCGGAAGTGCGCCACCTGGTGGATAATAGCGGTATTGCGAAAAGCCGGAAATTCTCGTGATTGGCAGGGAAGCGTTTTTTCTTAACTCGTCAATGGTGGGAAAAGATAAGTACCTTTTTTTGAAACGAGAAAGGTTCTTAGGATGTTAAAGGTTCTTCTTGGAACCATATACAGCCAAAAAAATGGTTCATATGGCATTGTGTAGCACATTTATTTTTATTAGCATAAAAGGGTTTCTAAACATTGAAAGTGTTGCTTTTAGGATAAGTTGACCAGATTTTTTTATGAAATCCAGGGACATTTCCTAGTTCAATGGTCAAAATTAAAATCTCATTTGTTGTTATCTATGAATAAAAAAATGGGGACAAAACATTTTCTGCAAAATGACTTTCTTACTTAGTATTTTGTCTTGTTTTCAGTACAAATATCAAAAAATTCTTAAATCAATATGCATTGATTTTCTTCATAAGAAAAATCCTGTAACAAAAAAAATCTAGCTTAAAAACAAAAATATTCAACTGAAGTGAATTTGTGCTTAAAACAAGCAAAGAATCTGCCAATGGGGTAAGCACAAATTTTTGAGCACGAATTTGATATTTTTGGTCTAAAAACTAGACTTATTTTTTTATGTCATTTTGCTCATCATGGAAAAAATCCTGTTTTAAGAATTGTTTCATATTTGTTCTGAAAACACGAAAAAAATACTAAGAATGTATATTTTTTAGTGTTTCTAATTCAATTAATTGAACAATTTCTGTAGCCTAAATCTATTTTTTTCCTTTTTTATTCCGTACGCAAATATAATACCTCATCAAAACGTACTTCTAAGATACTACTTCATCTGATAGCATTGGAAACGTGAAGAACAGAAGGAATTATGCAAAATGTAAACATATTTAGCCTACACAAAACAAATGCTCAGTACCATGCTGTGTTTAGTTCACTTCATTGGTTTATTACTTTAATTTAACATGAGTAGTTACCTTAACCCCCGATAACTTTGACTGTTTTCATATCTTATGATAACTTGATTGATGGAAACTAACTTGATGATGCTTTCTCACATGTCTCCTAGTAAATTTTTCTTCACTAAGTCAGTGAAGAAATCAGTGTAGCTCGCGGCTCCCTCTGCTGGTAAAAAGAATCATTACATGATTGCTCCGGTTCTTGTACTACAAAGACTACATGCTGATTTGCTGAAATACACGGGTTTTTCGGTGTATTGGACGTGCTGTAAAACGGGGACATATCCGGGGATAGCTCCAGTCAGGGACATAACACCAAAAAACAGGATTGTCCCCGGAAAACGGGGATGTCTGGTCAACTTATTTTAGGAGTCTAAAGGATTGTTTATACTTGACGTGTATTGTTTAAACTCTGTCCGAGAAACTGGCCCTAAATGTTTAGAGAACTTGGAATATCATTAAATGATTGATTAGACTGTGAAGAATACTGGAGCAAATTCCTACATCATCCTCTGAGATCCTGGACGGCATCCTGACAGAAAGCATTCATGCGGCTGAAACAACCTCAGGCTAACCTAATGAGCTGTGATATTCCAGTGCTCCCATTATTCCTCATTATGTCACTGACACAATCAACAAATTCAAGTGGGGTTTTTATTGCATGAGTTTAATCAAAGTGAAACAAAACAAGTATGTTGTCTGTGCCATATAGCTGCGGTATTTAATTCCCAGTGATAATTCCATCATCGTAATTGATGAAATGAACAGATTGGACATTGAATTGGATGGGGCTAGACAGCAGAGGTGTCCTTTGGGAATAGAGATGCATAAACCTGTGTTAAACATGCAACTGGCACTCAAATGTTTGCAGGTGTATATGAGCATTAGCATCCCACCATACAGGTTTCCCAGAATCAGTCACTTGCACTGCATCGTTTCCAGTTTATTAAAATGTCCAGAGGGGGCTGTGTGTTCATTGATACCGGCCTTTTCTGCTGACCTGAATCCTGTTTAGCATTTTGTTGTTGTAACAGTCTAGTTAAAAAGTGTGAGGTCTGCATTTAAATGAACGTCTCAGCACTTTAGGCATACCAATACTTTTCTTACAAAATATTTCTCATTTAATTGTGTCAGGATGAATTTGAGCACCTATACAATTATTCTGTAGCTTCTGTTGGTTTAGCTGGTTAACTGGTTCCTCTGCACACTGCAATCCAAAATAAAGGTGCTTCACGATGCCATAGAAGAACTATTTTTGGCTGAATGGTTCCATAAAGAACCTTTAACATCCAAAGAACCTTTCTGTTTCAAAAACTTTTTTTGTAGTGAAAAATAAGGTGCAATCTTAAAAATTAAGGTTCCTTAAAAGGATAGTTCACCATAAAATGAAAATTCTGTCATCATTTACTCATCCTCATGTTGTTATAAACCTGTATGAATTTCTTTATTCTGATGAACACAAAAGAAGATATTTTGCGAAATTATGGTAAACACACAACAGATAGTGACCATAGACTTCCATAGTAGGAAAAAAATATATAATGGAATTAAATGGGTACCGTCAACTGTGTGCTCACCATCATTTATCAAAATATTTTCTTCATTTATCACAATACTCCAAATAATTTTTTTCCTACTATGGAAGTCAATGGTCACTATCTGCTATTTGTTTACCATCATATCTCAAAAAATCTTCTTTTGTGTTCATCAGAAAAAAGAAATTCATAAAGGTATAGAAAAACATAAGAATGAGTAAATGATGACAGAATTTTAATTTTAATGTGAACTATCCCTTTAAAAGTTCTTTCTCGAGGTGCATGTTTCTATAAAGAACCTTTTACATCCATTCTGTTGCATGGATCAAAGTTTATGTAGATAAGGGGCGATACTCATCCAAAAACTAGTGAGTATAATACATAATGCAATGTGGTTTTGAACAAAGATGCAAGTCAAATCTCTAGGAGCTTTTTAAAAGCAGTTAACCCTCTCCCAAAAGTTTCGTCTTTCATTAACACTTAATTTTAAATAACTTTCCTACTCTTAAAGTCCCTGTGAACTGGAAATTGCGATCAACTATCGTGTTATGACATATGTTGTGAGTGAAACAGAATATAAGGCTAGGAAAATAGTGGGCGTGGCTTGTGTTTTCCATTGTGCTTGCATTGGATATAGAAAATTAGGCATTACATTAGCCCTTTTCACACAGAAATGATGGAAGATACACTGTCAAAGATTTTCCGGAAGCTGTGCGTGCATTCTCACAGATCCCGTAAAAGCACACGACGTGTTTAAAGTCCTGCACTTGGCAGGTGTTCCCATAGATATGTATATAAAGGCTAGATGGCTCGTCCGCGCTGATGGCCAATTGAGTTGAACGTCCGCATTTTGGCGGCCATCTTAGGACAGGGCGCTCGCTCACTCGTAGCATTGAGTTTTAATGATGCAGGTACTTTTAAATGAGCATAACTTGCTTAATTTTTTACCGATTTTCAAACGGATTGGTTTGTTATAAACGTCAAAGATGTACCTATGACACTGAATACGTATACTAAAAATAAATAAAAAATTCATGAAACATGTTAAAGCATCCATAATTATAGCCACGTTAATAACGTTTGTAAAAAACCAAACCGTTTGTAAATCCGTCAAGAATTCAGCAAGTTACGAGCATTTTAGTTGGCGTATGTCACTCACCTTCCGTCCACAGCAGCAGGGAGCAGCACTGTGGCAGCACTGACCCAGAGTCGTATAATAATAGAGTTACGACACTCACATAGACGTCCGTTGTAAGAATGGAATGCGGAAGTAACAGCGTTTCATGTAGTGACCGGTAGTGACGCATAGTTCCAAACGCAGCACTGAAGCCCATTCATTTCAATGGCACCTGCTGGTAAATCGATGAAATTACCGTTTCTCTTTACATTTTCGGACATTTCATTAATATAGTCAACAGTGATATTTTATGAACTCTGCTGTAGGTAATGATTATCGTTAATAATAACTAGTAAAAAATTTATATTTTAATGAGTTGTGTATAATGTGTGAATAATATAGATTTAATGGTTTAATATGTTATTACTGGTGGCCATCTACTTTATACTTATCTTATTTATATATTACGAGTAACACTAGGGGGCAACAGCGACAAGCTAAATGCCTTATAAGAAAGTCACACTGCTTACAATGCTGCTATGTGTTTCTTTGTGTTTGGTAAGTAATACGAGTGATGTATCCTCGAAAATCATGTATGATTATATTAACATTTAATGTGAATTTAAAATATGAATTTAGTGTGTTTCTGTTATGCTTCACTGTTACAAATAACCGCGTTGGCGATCTTTTTTGTGATTTTAATATAGTAAAAGTGTAGGAATTATGTTTTTAGCAGATTGATAGCCATTTATATAGCCATATTTTGCTACAAAAATAAAAGATAAACTGTGTTGCTGTAGTTGGTATAGATAACCACAGTTATCTTTGGGCCACAATTAACTGTTTATCTTTATTAACTGTTTTACTATATTTACATCACTCCCTAGTAAAAAACCGTTATAAACATAGTAAGTATAGTGATCAATTCACATTACAAGCTAATATTTATCTAAAATAGCTGAAAACCTATGCAAACAGATTTGACAGCCCTGCTTGGTTTGGAACTGCAGAACGTTACATGAATCACGTGACCGCACGGCGGCGAGATCAAAGCGTTTCGTAACTCTGTTATTATACGACTCTGCACTGACCTAAGATGGCCGCCAAGTGACGACACAGCTGACTCCGCCTTGAGCCATCTAGCCTTTTATATACATATCTATGGGTGTTCCTCCGCTGCGTATGAAGCTTTGCCTATTATCCATTATTTCTCTATACAGAGACCACGCTCATGCATTTTTGTTTATGATAAGACTATAAAGGAGCATGTGATGCCCTGTTCTAGTATGCTGGTGAATTACCTCAGCTGTGGATATTTGACATTTGAGCTCCCTGATCTCTTTTTCATTCCAGTTTGCAGACATTTCTCATCATGAATGTTAATGTGCATTTAACAGAAAACATTTGAATGAAGGAAAGGTTTTCCTGATGAGTTTTTATGGTTATCTGTAATATAATGATTATCCACTAGATGGCGGACTTACCCACTTTATAAAAATTTTTTACACTCCGTGTATGTTTTGATAATCGTTCTGAATTTGATCTCTAAAATTCCTTTACAAAAATGCTATTATTTCAGCTTTTGCTAAAAAAATGTGTGTTTTTGAAGAAAAATACCCACATTTAAGAGTTTATAAGCAGAGAAAATAATATAGATAGGATGAAACGTTTTTACTGTTTTGTTTGTTTGTTTATTGTTTTTTTTTGAAAGCAGAAGGTCTGTTCTTTCATTTGCTATATTTGTATGTTTATTTGTATATTTTTAGAAGAATTTTTTTTGCATTTTGTGAAACTTTTGTGAAAATCATAAAAAAAGCTGGCGGGCAACTTTTCAAAAAAAAAAAACACTGGCGGGGAATTATTTAAATCCTACGTTTTGAAGAGTTGAACAATATTTCTTGTTGCGATGATGCGCTTTAATTTTTGTTTATTATAAGCTTATATGAGTGCATGGCGTACTTTTTCTTTATGATGCTGAATGACCTCAGCTTCATCACGGATAGTGACGAGCTCCCTGGCATGTGCTTCAGTCCAGTTTGCAGATATTTGTGGATGTTAATCTGCATGTAAATTCCTCGTTTTAAAGAGCTGAACCATAAATTCATGTTGCGATGTCACGCACGTCCTCACTACGACACGCCCCTTACTGCACGGTTTCTGCATCTTGTTCACACACACCGCTTTCCGTGTATCTTACGGCAATGTTCCTGGGTCCTCTTTCAGGGAGCGATCCAAGAACATTTACGGGACATGATTGTGTTCACACAGAAGCCTGTCTGCCAATTTTAGGGAAATTTTCTGGGACCAAAGTGCTGTGTGAATGAGGTTATTCAGAAATGGAACTGGCATCAGACTGACAATTGGAGGGGGCAGAGTTAACGGATGCTCCTGCCCAAGCCATCTACTGTAGCTGACTACATCAGGGAATGATCGCCAAAGAAGGCGGAAGTACATAATCAATTTTTTTTTGAAGTTTAAGAGCGCACATGAATATCTTAAAAAAAGACTTGCATGGATATTGTTTATAGTAAACACTGCAATATTACATTAAAATAAGACTAGTCAGTTTTAATGTTTAATTTTAAAGTTCCACTGCATTGACCAGTAATGAAAATAATCACAGCTTCTCAAATTGCATGTTATTGCAACATTACCATTATTATACAAAACCAACAGGTTTATTCCTGCTGCGTTTTTCTGCAGCCTGTTGCTAATTCTTTTGCTTTTGGATGTCTGTAGAGAAAGGCTTAAACCGTTTGATGTCGCACACACAATATTTCTTATCTAATGCACAGCGAGGGGTAACACCATGTGAGTCTAAGGTACCATTTATATGAAGGCTGTAATTCTGCATCTGGGATGTATGTATTGCTGTAGCTCAACTGGTAAAGCACTGCACTTGCAACGTTGACAAAACAATGTATAGATTAAATTTTAATTGAAATGCATAAATGTAAATGCAAGTGCATGTATCGGAGCCTAACTTATGAAGACTTTAAAGGAATATTCCATTTTCTTAAAAGAAAAATACAGATATTTTACTCACCACCATGTCATCCAAGATGTTGATGTCTTTCTTTGTTCAGTCGAGAAGAAATTATGTTTTTTGAGGAAAACATTGCAGGATTTTTCTCATTTTTATTGACTTTAATAGAGCCCAACATTTAATACTTAACTCAACACTTAACAGTTTTTTTCAACGGAGTTTCAAAGTACTATAAACAATCCCAAACGAGGCATAAGGGTCTTATCTAGCGAAACGATTGTCATTCTTGATAAGAAAAATAAAAAATAACCACAACTTCTCGTCTAGATCAGGTCGTGATGCGTGATGACGCAATACAGCATGACGTCAAGAGGTCACAGAAGACAAACGCGAAACTCCGCCCCATTGTTTACAAGTGTGTTGAAAGAGGACCGTTCTTACGTTGTTGTATGTCAACTGATACTAATTAATGTCTTTGTGGCAGTTTATTGTTTAAAATGGTCCGCAAATTTGCGTTTTATATATGTAACACGTGACCTCCCTACGTCACTACGCATTTACGTTAGGTTGCGCTGGATCAGACCTAGACGAAAAGTTGTGGTTTAAAAGAGCATATTTTTTATTTTTCTTGTCAAAAATGACAATCGTTTCGCTAGATAAGACCCTAATGCCTCGTTTGGGATTGTTTATAGTCCTTTGAAACTCCGTTGAAAAAAACTGTTAAGTGTTGAGTTAAGTATTAAATGTTGGGCTCTATTAAAGTCAATTAAAATGAGAAAAATCCTGCAATGTTTTCCTCAAAAAACATAATTTCTTCTTGACTGAACAAAGAAAGACATCAACATTTTGGATGACATGGTGGTGAGTAAATTATCTGGATTTTTCTTTTAAGAAAATGGAATATTCCTTTAATAGTTTTGTGCAATGGAAGAAGTACTGTGCTTTTTTATCTCCATCCAATGTGTTTGCTTTTGCTGCTGTTGTCTAATTATTCATGAATTTTTCTAACACCGACTAGTAAACAAGTCATTCTAACTACCTACGGACTAGTCAATTATGACTAGTGTTTTGTTTTGCACATCCCTAAGAGAGACTATTAAAGCAAAAGAGCAATTATATAGACCCTTCAACTCGATCAACGGCGTAGTTATAATGCACAACAAATTGAATTCTGTTTGATTTTCAAAAGTCACGTGCTTGAACTCTCTCTCTCTCACACACACACACACACACACACACACACACACACACACACACACACACACACACACACACACACACACACACACACACACACACACACACACACACACACACACACACACACACACACACACACACACACACACACACACACACACACACATCCACTTATACACGCAGTATTGAGTAGTGCACGTGGGTGCAAGGGATAATTTATTTTCCATTTGAGCAAGTGCCAAAACCATCCCTGTGTCAGTAATGGTATTTTACAGACAGGCAAGCATTTTTGGAGGTCACCTGATAGCTCATTAGAAATACGACCACCTGCGCCATGTAAAACCATCAGAACAAACATAAAACTGTCTGGTATCTTCTCCTGAGTTGTTGATTAGACGCTGTCGGGATCAAAGAGCATCAAATTCGGTTTGGAAACGGCACCTTGGGTACGAGGTCTGCGCCACCGTTGCCTCGGGCAACTAAATGAGTCCCTGCACATTGAGGAAGGCTTCAATTCACCAGCCAATCAGCTCACCAAACAGTGCCTTTGTACTCACAGCGAGCGCGAATCTAAAGAGATTTTCGTTTCATTTAGTTGTTAAGTCAGACTGCACGGCAGCCGAGGATGCTCAGCGGCACCTTCTGTTGTTTCAAATTTATATCTCCACCTTTACTTTTCCAAAAAAATCAGACACCCACTTGCTCTAAATTCTCTTCTCGAAACATGAAGCCGTGGTGACTACGAGGGCAGGTGCTGTCGGAGATAAAAGAGGACGTGAAATAAACGAGGGTGCTTGTAATGATGAGGTTCCTCCTGTTCACTTTCTCTATCTCAGTTCTCTAATTTCCCGTCAACCTCTGATGTCGTGCTTATTACCACCGGCCTCTGAATCCGAGCGATAATTAGCCGAGCCGAATAAACACGGCCTGCGCACGGATGCGTGAAGGTCACGAGTCGTGAGTCGCTATGAGCCGGATGGTGAGGGATTTGAAGGGTGGGGATAACAATATTGATTATTTTTCTTCCTCGTTTGAGTTATTGGATCTGTGCTGTCGTTGCATGTGCTGATGCTAAGAGAAAGGGTTTGGCAGCACTGGGAAATATAAATTTTTATGGCTGGCAGTGGTTGTGCTTTTTATCTGGGGTTATACATGTTTATGTGTCCTCTGAGCTATAGAAAGCAATATGTCAAGTTCAATGTGATTAGACTTTAAAACTCTTGGCCTAGAAAGGTAAATTGTCTTTGATCCTTTAGGCAAAAGAGTATCTTTGTCCAAGACATGGACAGTTTGTTATATGTGTGTCAGCATGGCTTTATTAACTGCTTGGATGAGCCTTAGTGAGAGTGTTTTATATTTAGGTTGGTAATATTTAATGGTTATATTTGCCACTGCTGAAAGCTATCCTATACTCACTTTGGCGTGGTTAGCTTTTCCATCGAGTTTAGTATCACTTCGCAGTGGGAGGGATTATAGGCGTGTATATTTGCGCTGCCTGCTGTGACATCATACAAGTTTGAGCGTCGTTGTACATTCCCATACAGTTATTTATTTCTCAGTCCGCCACAAAATTAAAATTGACCACCACAAACAGATCTTTGCACATCGCGTTTATAACTACCTCTGTCTCACATGACAGTTTCTGTACAAACACCCGCGGCATCAGCTCCGCGGAGCCTCATTTAAGTTCCATTTAAGCATATACAATGCTGACGTGCTCATCATGAATGTTCCGCCACGAACTGCAAGTCTGGAAAAAACTGTTGTGGTATCAGTGATTCTCAACCTGTGGATGTTTTTCATCGCTAAAAGGGAGTTTGGGAACTTATAGCAGAGCAGATGACAACATGTTTGCTCGAGACAGTGCAAGCTAGCATTGAGGTAAAGCTAATCTTTTACATTATAGCGATGACATAATGTGATCAACAGTGTTTTTGCGTCACGTTTGGTATCAGCTCGGGTCGCTTGGAACCCCAACCGAGGTGGTACGAAAAAAAGTATTGGGTACTATTGCACAGTGGAAAAGCTCCCAAAAGTAAGCTGACCCAAACTAAACCAAACCACACCAAACCGTAGGGTACTATGCAATGGAAAAGCGCCATTAGATTGGAGTGAAGTAACATTAACCCAATCATCAGTGAGCGAAGCATCTTTCATGCAAGCTGGTCTGTTTAAGTTTTAAAAGAGTGAAACGGGAACAGCGCAGAAGTCCCTTGCTTGATCAGGTCAGGCATGCATTGTCACAAACCACTATTTCACATGCTTTTAGGCATTGTCAATTTAAACATTTAAAGAGGACATTTCACAAGACTTTTTTAAGATGTCAAATAAATCTTTGGTGTCCCCAGAGTTCATATGTGAAGTTCTAGCTCAAAATACCATATAGAAGATTTATTATAACATGTTAAAATTGCCACTTTGTAGGTGTGTGCAAAAATGTACAGTTTTTGGGTGTGTCCTTTAAAATGCAAATGAGCTGATCTCTGTACTAAATGGCAGTGCCGTGATTGGAAAGTGAAGATAAAGGGGCGGTATTATCCACTTCTGACATCACAAGAGAAGCCAAATTTCAATGACCTATTTGGTTTACCAAAACTAAGTTACTGGGTTGATCTTTTTACATTTCCTAGGTTGATAGTAGGGATGGGCACGAGTACTCGATTGCTCAAGTACTCGAACGTGGCATCGATGATCGATCACGAAAACGATGATCATGTGGGTTTATTTATTTATTTATTGTGGATATGGCGGCATTTGGGTGTCTGGATAGCGTTACGAGCGCATGTGGTACTAGTGGTAGTAAAGACTGGGTCTGGAGATGCGTGTTTGACGTCGTGTCGAGCTACGCAGACCGACGTATGACATCAGTAACATTACCATGCGTGATTCAAAAACAAACAGATTCCGCGCGACCGCGCATCAGCAACCCGCCGGTCTGCGTAATGCGCGGCAGCCCGCGAGCCCGCGAAGCCGGTCACACCTCACATCACTGAGGCACTATGGTTTAAAAGGATGCCGTGATCTTCGGAAATACAGTCAGTCAGTTGCAAAATGTACAGTGCCGTCAAAAGTTCAATGGGTTATCATCTCATATTTAAACATCAAATGTCAAGAGATACCAGAGAGCCATACGAGCATTTACATTACATCTTGACTGAGGTAAGAGGACGGCACGACACAGCTAAATGCTAAAATGATAGCAAAACACTTAAAGCTGCTTAATGTTATGAAGCTTGTGCTTTGACTGGACGTGTTTAAAAGTGCGCTGTTTATGATGCACATCCACAAAGGGAGTTAAACTTTCTTTTTTTTAGATAACTTAGTTGAAAACTTAGTTGAAGTCTTGCATTTATGCAGATAGATGCACGTTGTACATTTATGTTGTATAAAGGCTTAATATTATGCAGAGCGCTTCGGTTTGTGTTTGTTAACCCTTTAGTTTCATTCCATCACTCAGCTTTTCCTGTTAGAGGTTTCTGTTAAAAACATTTAATTCATTAAAACTCCAGTATGTGTTCATTGTTCTGTCATAGTTTCTTCGAAATTAAGTTTTATTTGAATGTTTTTAATAAAAATATTTTCATTTTCACCATGACGTGTACGCCCCGCCCCTTTGATTGCCCCGCCCCCAGTTAATCGAGTACTCGTTCTTCAGACCTATGGATTAATCGAAATGAAAAAATGACATAAATGCACATCCCTAGTTGATAGAAGCACTGGGGACCCAATTATAGCACTTAAAACATGGAAAAAGACAGATTTTCATGATATGTCCTCTTTAAGCAAAAGAAAACACAAAACAGATTTACTTATATGCTGTTTAAAAATGTTGCATCTATGCACACTCAAGGCATCTTAATGCTTTAGACAGCTCATGTTTATGTTATTTACCCTTAAACACAAATATTTATGCAAAACGATTAGAAATGCTCATACTCTCAAGTTAAAGTATGCTATTTCTAATGGTAATCAAACAACAGACAAAGAAAAAAATCATTCATTTGTCTTGACTGATTAACTTTTGTAACTGCAAAAAAGATTAATCTATACTTAATTAAGGCAATGCAGTATAAGACTTTTTTTTACATTTGATTACGTTTCCACAGACCAACATGAAAAACATAAAAAGCATTGTTTATTTGTATGATTGTTATATTATAATTACAGGGTATGTGGGCTATTGCTCATAATTTGTTCGGTTATTTGTTCTATTATTTATTTCTTATTTGTTTTTTTTCGGCCATTTACTGAAATTAAAGAAAAAACACTTAAGCAAAACATGGTCAGGCCAACATGTCTAAATAATTTTTGGTCCCAATTTTTTATAGATTTTACTGGTAAACCACTGTAAGAATTGTTTAGGTATAATATGTCACAGTTTACTTTATTTTGCTATACTATATATACACACACACACGCACGCACGCACGCACGCACGCACGCACACACATTTATACATATACATGTCCCTGTCCCTCTCACTTGTAAGATGCTGGCTATGCTCCTGATATAAGGTAATGATCAAATGAAGTGGAAAGTGAGGACTTATTTCTTACTACTGTAGGTCTTGACAGTTAACTGCAAAATATCAAACCGAAATGCATACGAAAATATTAATAAAACGCTCCTATTTTACATAAACTCATCTGAGTATGCCTTAGGAGAAAGAAGACCTTTTCACTCATAAGACGGCTTGAAAACGGCTCCAGGCTACATCTGGTATTGCTGATAAAAGTCTTGCTGCCGGTCCTCCAACCAGATATATCATAAAATGATTGGGCTTTAGGACCCTACGGGCCGTTCCTTTGGGAAACCTGACTTTACCCATCCACAGCAGAGCACTGCTAAATCAACAGAGCAGCAGCACTTCTGTGGTCTTTGTAGCTCAGCAAAGCCAGAGGGTACGCCATGACTGAAACACCGGTATAGAGTCGGACCCTCCGGCGCTTTGTATTCAACTTACCCTCTGGTCTTTGGTTTATCAGAGTTAATGCAGATTTAAAATTGCAAAGACTTTCTCTCTGTCTCATTACATATGCATGTGTGCTTCATAAAGTATAGAACAAGAGATCCGCTCTGTATGATAAGACGAATACAACCAATAACATCTGACTCATTTTCACATCATGCATTCATAAGCCTGGAGCAAATTCGCTCGAAGCAACACAAAATGTTGCATACATGCATCTCGGAGTCGTGAAACTGCTTAGCATTATTTGTTAGTAGAAATAAAGGCTGTCTTTTTTGGTTTATCTGTGTTATTGAAAGAAACACAGTGCATTTGTTATCCTGGACCACGAAACTAATCATGAGGGTGAATTTTCAGATGTATATACATAATCTGAAAGCTAAATAAATAAGATTTCCCATGATGTATGGTTTGTTAGTATATGGCAATATTTGGTTGAGAGATAAATATTTGAAAATCTGGAATCTGAAGGTTCAAAAAATTATGATAATATTGCCATATCTAGAAAATCGCCATTAAAGTTGTCCAAATGAAGTCTTTAGCAACACATATTATTAATGCTGAATTCATTTTTTTTATATATTTGTGGAAGCAAAATTATCTTAACTCTTTCCCCGCCATAGACGAGTTATCTTGTCAATTAAGAGAAAACATTTGCATGAAAAAAAAAACATGTTCCTGATGAGTTTGTATGGTAATCTGTAATTCCACGATTATCCACTAGATGGCTTTATAAAAACTGAAGCAAAATATTATTTATTTTTTATTTTTGAAGAAAAATACCCATATTTAAAACTTTATAAGCAGAGAAAAAAATATAGATGGGATGAAAGTTTTTTTTCCCTGTTTTGTTTGTTTGTTTATTGTTTGTTTGAAAGCAGAGGATCTGTTCTTTTATTTGATATATTTTTAAAGAATATGAAAAGGCATTTTGTGAAACTTTTGTGAAAATTACAAAAATGGTGGCAGGCAACTTTTCAAAAAAAGATTGGCGGGGAATGAGTTAATATTCTACTCTGTAAACAATCTTTGCTGCCTTATTTTTTTGTTGAATCAACTTTTTTTGGATTTACAACTTCGCCATGTCATAGTTGAAATGACTTGTTAATCTCATTAAAAATGTTAAAGCAGTAAAGATTTTTTTTAAAAGTTAAATGATCTTTGCATAAACAAATCAATAATTTTGACCCATACTATGTATGGTTGGCTATTGCTACAAATATACCCGTATGACTTATGACTTACTGTTTTGTGGTCCAGGGTCACATATCTGTATCATCATTTAATGATGCTATCCCAGACAACAGACAAATCCAGGCCAGATCTGCACCAGATCCACACCCGAACTGCTGAATTTGGCGCGGATTCAGTACAGATCCGGCCCAGGTTGTTTTTTTTAAATTGCTAAATATGTAAATTGAAAGAGAAAAAAAGAAAGAATATAAATGGATATATAAATATTATACGTTGTGTGTCAGAATATAAATTTCTGTATTTGTTATATCTTTAGCAAACATTTGTGCTATTGGCATGAATGGTGCCCCAGTCTTCTGGTTTGTTTCATGTCTAAATGATCACATTTACAATTTCTACTTTGAATGAAACAAACGAGCAAACATACTGAAAATCTGTGCTCCTGTATGGCTGAACCCAGGGAATAAACATACTGATAAAAAAGTCACTTTGGATAGAAGCATCTGCCAAACGCGTAAATGTAAAATCTAGTACAAATACTGAAGCATACTGATGGCTTTTATTGGCATGCATCACCACAGTGTCTTCATATTTGAAATGTTAAATTCATATTCATTGTCTTGACAGACTCCTTCTTAATCAATCAATATGAAATTGCTTTTATTGAGTAAATATGACTCTAGGCTCACAAAAACCCAATTTGGTCCAAACAATAAAACTTGGATGGAAACTTAACCACTACAAGAATCGTTTACAGCTGTGTTAAACTGAAACCTGCTTTGTTACACTGTAAAAAAATTCCGTAGAAATTGCAGCTGGGTTGCCGGTAACTTACCGTAGATTTAATTTTATGTTTTTTTACTGGTAACATTTTGTTCAAAGTTAAATGAAAATTAAACATTTACAAGTCTTTGTCTTTACAGAGTAAAACTAAAAAAACAGCATCAAGCAAAACAATCTGGGAAACAAAATCTGAAGCAAAAAACAGAAAAAGGTTGATGATGATTTCTGGTTCCCAGAATGCTTTGCATGAGGCTGTTATTGTATAGTTTTATTCTGTAAAGATAAAGACTTGTTAATATTTAAAATGTATTTAACTTTGAACAAACTCTTGCCAGTAAATAACATAAATGTAAATCTACGGTAAATTACCGGCAACCCAGCTGCAATAACATTGTAATTTCTACGGATTTGTTTTACAGTGTAGGACAAAAATAAGAATTAACAATTATTCACCTTGGCATTGTAATTATTATGGCCAATTTATAGATTTTACATTAAAGTTTTGAAATGTTATAATTTCTGTAAAGCAGCTGCATGGGAAATTCAAAACATCCAAACAAAATAATATAATGTTAAAAACAAATAATTATGGGAGTTATGATGTTGGTAAAAAAAAATCCAAAACAAATGGCACATCAACTAATAATTTTTTAAATCTCTTATTCACCACTGTATTTGGTGCCCAAACATACTTACATAGCACAAATGAACTGCTGTAATTAAGGCTTTTGCCGCTTATGTAATTGTTTCACCCGTAATTGTAATCCCAATCAATTAATTGTGAAGCCCTTCTATGCACATAAATCAATGCATCTATAATTATTGTATCTAAACATAATCAGAATTGCAAATGTAATGTCAATAATAAGTGTACACGGGTTTATTTATGGCCAGTGTATTTCTTTCCTGTGACTTTCATGGAACGCTGGCATGTTGGCGACAATCCTCCCTGGAGCAACCTGAGGTTAAGCCTCTTTTCAAGGACACAATGATAATTGCTCAAGGATGGCTCGTTTTGGATTTAAACCTACAGGCTTGTGGTTACTAGCCCAGATCACTAACCACTGGAGTATTCTACAGTACCCAACTGTATAATAATAAGTCTAGTAAAATGTTGTAATATTACGAAAGAAAATGCATTGAAGACTCTGGACCAGAATATCATAGAGTGATATAATTTGGGTTTATAAGCAAACATCTCACAACCGCATACAACATCCTGGTAACCACATAGCAATGCAATGAAAATAGTCACTGTACACCTTAGCAACCGCATAGCAACAGCATAGCATCCTAATCGCACACACTATGAGAATTACTGTATGTACTGTAGAGACAAGTGCCTTTAATAATCTAGTTTGAAGCGTAATTTTATCTAACAAAGTATTTTTAAGCCTTGTTACGGAAATCCAGGCTAAAGTCTCATAATCTATAAAGTTTAATTTCACATTGATTTCAATCTTTGACATGACCTTGCTCAGTCAGTATTAAAGATATTAAGATTATATTTTTCTTTACATTATGTAGGATGATTTTACAGCAAATTACAAAAAAATTACATTACAGACTGGGTTACAACTTACAAAAACAGATCAAAGTAAATGTGATGTCAGCAACAGTGTTTATACAGTAAGTAACTGTTTAAGTAAATAAATACTTACAGTAAACAACAGGTAAAGGAATAACTGGAGCAGAATCCACAAGCAAACAACAACATCAGCACCATCCCTTTATAACCTCGGTCAGATGAGTATAGCACAGCAAATCTAGTTGACAAGCAACAATAACATTCAGCAAAGCTCGTGCAATTCCTTTAACTGCCAGCAGGACAATGTGCCGCACCTTCAAAACCACCTTGCTATATATAGCAGGCATTGACTTCTGAACTTCTCCATTTATCAGGGTGTGACAATCCAGTGTGTGGACATGCAAGGAACAAAGGGGGCAATGCTATGTAAACAGCATGCACCAAGTACATTGTATTTATAGATCTACATTGAGAACATGAAGCCATATTCACTTTGAGATTTATTGTGTACATTTTATGTGGTACATTTTTCTATCCCAGTTAAAGAGGGGGGAGTACTCTGGGTTCGGAGCCCTCCCTTCGGACAGCACGCCAAATATGCTTTATCTTATTCCCTATTAATTACATGTTAATGCGAACTCGTGAAACATAATGAATAAGTGAATAAATAAGCTTTCCATTGATGTATGGTTTGTAAGGATACAACTATTTAAAATCTGGAATCTTGACATAAAATTCTAAATATTGAGAAATGGCCTTTAAAGTTGTCCAAATGATGTCATTAGCAACCCATATTACCAATGATAAATTCATTTTTTATAAAATATCTTCATGGAACATGGAGATGGATCTTTACTTTAGGGATGCATAACGATTAATCACGATTAATCTATAGCAGAATAAAAGTTTTTGTATACATCATATGTGTTTGTAAACTGTGTATAATAATTATGTATGTATATAAATATGCACACATACATGTATAATTTTAAGGGCCCTATTTTAACGATCTAAGCGCATTGTTTAAAGCGCACAGCTCAATGTCTAAATGGGCGTGCCCAAACCCACTTTTGCTAATTTAACGACGGGAAAAATGTTTTGTGCGCCGAGCGCATGGTCGAAAAGGGTTGGTCCTTAATGAGTAATAGGTGTGTTTTGGGCGTAACGTGCAATAAACCAATGAGAGTCTCAGCTCTCATCCCCTTTAAAAGCCAGTTGCGCTGGCGCTATGTCTAATCCCTATTTAGATGACGGACTTTGTAAACTGAAAAAATAAGCGGAGGAAGAAGATCCCCAGTTTAAGATTAATGTTAAATAATTGTGTTGTTTTTCACTTGTATTGAATTTTTTTTTTTTATTAAAACCTTTAAAACCCGTTTTCTTTTAGTCATGGAAGTAAAAAAGGAAGCTTTTAATTGCTTTAATTGTATGGCTATCCAATATCATAAAAAATAATTTAAAAGTAAGAAAAGTGTACTCTAAAAATACTTTATTTGTAACAAACATGAGATGAAAAATTTACAGACGTCTCTCCGCAAGTTTCAGCACTTGGACAGCGTCATCTCACCATATCCACAGGTACAGATTCATCATATACAATAAATCCGTGAGGTAGCATTTAAAAAAAATACATTTAAAAACAGATGCATTTGTTTAAAGCAAAGCATTTATTTACTTACCAGGCTGCAGGTGAAGCAGCTTTTTACGCCTTCTAATGTCTCATAATAAGTCCTCATTTATGTCCAAGAGACTCAATAATAATCTTTTACATTCAATCCTTAAATCTTTTAAATTTAAAAGCGTTTTTGTGCTGCTGCGCATTCATGCATGTGTTAAGCACACCTGCGTTGTCGTCCCGTTTAGGCGCATATTACTAATGCGCTCTTTAAATAACAAAAAAAAACATATCACTTTAGACTTTAGAGCAGGTTTTTGTTGGTTAATGGTGTAGTCTATTTTAGTTGCCTCAAAATAGCGCCAACAATGCGCCTGAACACACCTCGTTTTCAGACCAGAACGCCCTTGGCTGCAAAATGAGGCGCAAATGCATTTGCTAAACAACGTTTGCGCTAAACGTGAAAATGCGCAGGGTGGAAACTAGCAAAAGACAATTGCGTTGCGCATTGCGCTGCATTACGCTGGGTGTAAGATAGAGCCCTAAGAAAAAATAATAATAAGCATTTATATTTATATATATAAATGATACATAAATATACAAATGTATATACACATGTAAACATCTCTTAAATATATACATGCATGTGTGTGAATTTATCTATACAAAGTTATTATACACAGTAGACACAGATATATAATGTAAACAAAAACTTTTATTTTGCTATAGATTAATTGCGATTAATCGTTATGCATCCATATATCCTAATAATTTTTGCCCAAAAATTATCATACAATGTATTACTGACTATTGCTATAAATATACCCATGCAACTTAAGA
The DNA here is from genome assembly GCF_030506205.2 of Paramisgurnus dabryanus. Lineage (NCBI taxonomy): Eukaryota > Metazoa > Chordata > Actinopteri > Cypriniformes > Cobitidae > Paramisgurnus > Paramisgurnus dabryanus. The sequence continues at coordinate 33,996,682 of NC_133343.1, read as the reverse complement.
CTAGTTTTGTGGTCCAGGGTCACATATTGGTTCCTCAAGGGTACATCTCATACCTAAGTATTACATATTAGGACTTTTAAAGGGTACCGTCCCAGTGACAGCTTTTAAACCTTTCTTCTGACTTTTTTTGCGGGCGCTCAATGTGAAGTTAGTTAAAAAATGTATGTAGCCCGTCATGTGTGTGGTTCCTTTTTTCAAAATATGTGTTTTGCGCTTTGAGAGATCCTATGTGCATCACGTGTCTTGTCAAAACAAGTGCCTGCTGCAGACGCGTCTGAAGGGTTTATGATAAAAGAGATGCTCGCGTTTGCCAGATACTCCCGGAATGTCTTGCATATATTTTGTGAACGTGTCTCTTTTATCATAAACGGTTTTGACGCGTCTGCAGCAGGCACTTATTTGACAAAACACGTGATGCACACAGGATCTCTCAACACGCAGAACACATATTTTGGAAAAGGGAACCACACGCATGACACTCCGAACACTTATTTTGAATTAGCGCCCCTCGGATGAGCAGTCACGAGCCGCCACTGGTAAGGTGCCTTTTTTGCACTTATTATTGTGTTGTGACAAGGTTATCGTGAATAATGCAGACTGACCTACATAAAACCATTTGTTTCTTTGTAGAGCTACTTTATAGATGCTTTAAACTCAAAGTTAACATGCCTGGGTTTTAGTGCCTTTACTTTATATTGCTCAACAAGAGATTTTACAAAGTTGTACGATATAAATGACAAAAAGCAATCAAAACTAAATATAAAACAAAACCTTTGTGGTACAAGTGCAAACATTTTTCCTGTTACCAAGATGCTGGTATGTCGGCATAAAGTTTTTCTGTATCCAATCAGTACTGAATCGCGAATCACATTTTCTGAAGAGACCAAACTACTTTTAAACCAGCAGACAATCACTTTTTTCTTTCCTTGATGTTTCTGAAGCAAAACAATTTAGATTCACTTCTCTCCACAATGTTTCTTGACTAAGTGGGACGCCGTGCCAAGGCACTTCAATCAGGAAGCAGCAATGCAGATGAGCTATTGTATAGCTATTTACACAATAGACTTGCTAGTAGAGGTCTTTAATACACAGCATGACTCCGGTCGCCATAGTAACAGAAAATATAAATGGCCATTTATGTGCTAAAATGTGTACTTTAATAATAAATACCGAAAATAGCACTCACAACGCATTTTGTTTTCTCATGTTTCCCATTTAAAGAATATTTAAAGAGGACCACATGCTTTTCATGTATGATAAAACCAGAAACTTAAAAAGAGTCAATTTGATTTCGAATTAATTTTTATGTTTCAGAAATTATAGAGATTTTTGTTAATAAGAAAAAGAGGCAGTATTTGTTCATCCTCGTTTCCATGCAGGAGACATTTATTTTCCAAGTATTAAATGAGCAAACATACCATTTGATTGTGTTTATTTGCACATTAAAATCCAAATGTTAATCCTAACAAACAACACTGCCTGTAAATCCATTTCATTTGTGGTATTCACAGACGTAATGAGCCATAATAAAAATTCAGTATCTTACATTTTATTGTTCAATAAACAACAACCGTTCCGTGCAACAACAAATATTGCACTCGCTGACATGCGCTCATATATTTTTAATAGTTGGTGTGAATAATTCATTCTTTAACCTTCTAAAATTTTATTAAAGCTCCCTCCTCTATTGGAAAATCCGGTTCCCGCCCCCTCTGTGCTTCTTTGTTCATTCATCATTGGCTGTTGTTGCTGCCCGTCTCAATCACTTTGCTTTCCACCCCTAGTTTGGGTATGATGAACGAGCTAAAGGGAGTCTCATCTATCTGCTCGGCACCTCCATTTATCGCCTTGGCTAAAAAATAGATGGTGTATGAAGTGTAATTTGGTGCTGTAGCAGGGCTCCTGTCCCAGTGGATGTGTCGTGGGACTTTGATTAAATCCTTCTTATAGGAAATCAATACATTCTTCATTAGACCTCTCCTTTCACAAGCAAGCCTCCTTTGCTTCTTACACATTAACCCACACAGAAAGAGAGGAGAACTTGGCTTACAATAGGGAACAGTATTTGGGGTTAAAGATGGTTGGCTAAAAAGGGAAATGACATGATAAGATAAGGAAAAAGGAGTGTGACCTAGTGTTTAGGGAAAATAAAGGAATGTGATGGGGGGTCACGGAGTCAACAAAGAAAGGAAAGACTTGTAATCTAAGAGATAGAGAGAATCCAGTGAGTATCGTAAGGCATGATAAGTGCATGCAATATCTTATTTTGGCCAAAATTTGCACAATTCCAGAATTTATTGGGACAATCTTAGTGCAAAATTAATCCAAGATGCTGGACAAGATATTGCTCAAGCGCCTATCTGCTACAGAAATGCTAGAGAAATAAAAGCACATAATTCCTGACATGCATGCCTTACTGTGCGTTCACACCAGACACAGTAGAGGTGGCAAAAACGCACTATTCACACGTAGTTGGACGCTTGAACATTTTGAGTTTACTTGCTTCATTCGCGCAAGAAATTCTAGTCATTCGAGACATTCACACGGAAATTCGCATCATGGGAGGGGCTTCTACAACTCCGCTCGCTTTCTGTAATCACGTCACTACTAGAGCAAGCTCCTGATTGGTTAATGCGGTGCTAATATCCGTCAAAGTTCAGATTTTTTAACTTGCGCGTTTCCTGCGGCAACGATCAATTCTGCGTGTTCTGCGCCGCCCCATTCGCGCATACCGCACCGCAGGATGCCTATTCGCGTCTTTGCATTGACTTAATACTAAATACACACCAAACGCGTAACATCGCATTGCTCGCTCTAGATTACTCGCAGGATTTAAAGGAGTAGTTCACTTTAAGGATGGGGTCCATTGACTTTTTATAGTAGGAAAAAAATACTATGATAAGTCAATGGGCCCCATCTTTAAAATGGACTACTCCTTTAACTTTGTGTCATACGAATTTTTTGCTTGAGTTGAATATTGTCAACTTGTGCGAAGGCGCATTTGAGTCGAATAGCGTCACTACTAGAGCAAGCTCCTGATTGGTTAACGCGGTGCTAATATCCGTCAAAGTTCAAATTTTTTAACATGCACATTTCCTGCGGCAACTATCAATTCCGCGTGTTCTGTTCTGCCCCATTCGCGCTTACTGTGCCACAGGATGCCTATTCGCTTCTTTGCATTGACTTAATACTACATACACACCAAACGCATAGCATCGTGTTGCTCGCTCTAGATTACTCGCGGGATTTAACTTTGTGTCATATGAATTTTTCGCTTGAGTTGAATATTGTCAACTTGCGCGAAGGCGCGTTTGATTGGAATAGCATTACTACTAGAGCAAGCTCATGATTGGTTAATGCGGTGCTAATATCCGTCAAAGTTCAAATTATTTAACATGCACATTTCCTGCGGCAACTGTCAATTCCGCATGTTCTGTTCTGCCCCATTCGCACATACCGCACTGCAGGATGCCTATTTAAATCTTATTGACTTAATACTACATACACACCAAACGCGTAACATCGCGTTGCTCGCTCTAGATCTACTTGCGGGATTTAACTTTGTGTCATACAAATTTTTTGTTGAGTTCAATACAGTGTTGTCAACTTGCGCAAAGACGCGTTTGAGGCAAATAGCGCATGTTTTCGCGGCAATCGAGCCACCCAATTCGTGTCATCCGCTTCGCCCCGCGTGAGGACGCGTCTAATCGCGTCTTTGCATTTACTTCGTTTTTTGTCAATATTCGCGCAAATCGTTGAACTCGCATTTGGTGTGTATGCCCCATAACATGTTAATCACTCGCTTGCCACCTCTTCCGAGTCTGGTGTGAATGCATTTCTACTCCTGCGTATACGGGCAGGAACAGGATGTGATATCACACGCTAAAGTGTTGTTTTTGATTCTCACATCATGCACTGTAAAAAAAATAAGTTACCTGGTTGGCTTAAACTTACAATTATTAAACTCAAAAATATAAGTTGACAACAATAATTTTTGAGTAAAAAAACAGGTAACTTACAAATGTTTTTTTTTACAGTGTGTATTCTGATGGGCTTGCACTGTGATGGTTGCTTTTATTGTTATTATAGGTATGTGTGAAACTTTTTTAGTAGGGCTGCATAACGATTAATCGCGACTAATCGTTTGCAAAGTAAAATATTTTGTTGACATCATATATGTGTGTGTACTGTGTATAATAATTATGCATCAATGCACACATTTATGTATAATTTTAAGGTTTTTTATATATTAGGTATTATATTTCTATATAATATAAATGATCTATACATAATATATATATATACACACATGTAAATATTTCTTAAATATTTACATGCATGTGTGTGTATATATACATATTATTATACACCGTACACACACATATGTGATGTAAACAAAATATTTTATTCTGCAAATGATTAGTCGCGATTAATCGTTATGCAGCCCTAATTTTTTGTTTTATCTCTAACTGAAAAGGTTGCGATGTGAAATATTGTACATTCCATATCTTTTGGAAACACGTCTTCACGTGAATACGAATTTGCAGGTTAGAGTTTACACCAAACTTCAACTTTAGAACGTTCAGGAATGTAAAAGGTTTTGCATGAGCTTGTGTGTCTGCTCTGCCGCATTCGCATGCATATCAATGGAAGTCTATGGAACAAATAAACTCTATTGTGACCGCGGCATGAGAGAGAAAGAGAGAGAAATCATTGCTAATGACCAGGATAAGTCAAATGGATGAGAACCAATCGCTTCAAAATCAAAAGACAGAAATTTAACCACACGGTGAGCTCTGCTAGCCAAATGATTAATACAGATGGGCTTGAATGAATAAATGAATCCAAATTCGCAAAGTGAATCAGGTTAGCATTCTCTAAATAAGATCTTTAAAAGCACCCAGTCAACCAGGCAGCTGCAAAAACACTACCGGCAATAATAAATAACAGGCAGCTTTTGAACTTTGAACGGGTCTCGCGTTCCACAGTTCTATGAGCTCTTTGGAAAGGGTCCAGAGTTAAATCATTTCAAAGAGCAGAAACGAAAACTCCTCTAGGTTCCTGGCCCAGACAGAATATTTAATTTATCTCCTTCCGATGATAGACTGTTTGGCCGGCGCTGGCCCGGCAGAAGGCCAACCTCTGCCAGAGGTATTTTAATGAGTTTGTGAGTGTCACCTGCTGTCAATTTCAATTTGAGGTGAAGAACTCCCCGGAGGCTAATTTGCTTTTGCAGACAGTACGCTACTTTCAATTGGCAGCTGCCGCTGAACGCTACATGCTTTGTAAGCACCCAATATCTTACTCCTTCATCTCTTACTCGAGACATATGCTGCATCTCAATTTGTATATCAGTTGGTCTAAATAGTATGCGAGATTAGAGGCAATGCTGAACTTTAGTAGAACTTTAGCATACTACACTTATTATTTTTCCAGTGCGTAGTATGCAAATTTTCCATATGCAAAAAACTTTTCAGCGTGTGCAATATACACAAGACATACTGCTACGGATATTATTCCCACAATACAACTTAACTTGATCAACACATAGATTTAAGCTACAGTGTAAACAATCATAAGCCAATTTTTTTTTGACTGTCAAAACAAACCTGGATTAAAATAAAGGTCACGTGACAACAATCCATTACTTCATAGTTCAAACTGTTAAGTTTTACCATAGTATTTAATTTCAGACATAGCCAAATATATTCATAGCATATGGCATACTATTCATGATTGATTTTTGAAGTGTGCCACGCATGTTTTTAGCTGCTTTTTCCACTGCGCAACAATAGAGGAAGTTATGACGGTTCTCTTAGACTTAAGCAGTAAAAAATGACATGAAATTCACAACGAAGAGACTGAGCAAGACGAAAAAAATATATAGATAATGTCATCCTTAACTCAACCTTGTGGCGTTCCAAACCCACACGTCTTTCTTTCCTCAGGGAAACAGATAAAGACAATGCTCTTTATTTTTCACACAATGACGGTGAATGGCGAATTAAACTTTCAGCCACAAAAATTCTGCCTAACTTAATTTTTTGTGCTTCATGGAGGCAAGAAAGTCACATGGAGCAACATGAGGGTGATTAAATGACGACAGTATTTGCATTGCAATGTGGGACTTTTAGAAAGATCTCTTGACAGAAATGCAATAAAATATATACATAACTATATTAACAGTGGTGTATAAAGACCTTACATAATGAACTGTATTGTTTTTATTACCTTAGAATGAGCTATCTTGTTATATAGTAACAAACAAAGTACTACAGATCGCTCTACAGTCCCTACATTGTCTTAGACAACAACACAAAATACGTGAAATAGTCACGCATTATTTTGCTCAGTTTTTTGTGGCATTGTCACGTATTTCCACCATTTTACGTGCCCATGCCACGCATTTCTTTTCCGCGTCAGTTTCATGTATTGGTTACTCAACTGTTTTTCCTATTTTCTTACAATTGTCGCTTCGGTTTGGGGTTATAACTACTTTCTGTTAAATAAAATGATATCCTTACCAAAACCCAACTCTAACCCTAACGTCAGGCGACAATGGTTTAAAAAGCATACGAAAAAATGCAAAGTGACATCCTAATGAAAACAGCAAATCTAACCCCAAACCAAAGCAAATAACTGAAATTGACACGGAAAAAAAAAATGCGTGGCATGGACATGTAAAATGGTGGAAGTACGTGACAATGCAACGAAAAACTGAGCAAAATATTGTGTGACTATTTCACGGAAATTTGTGAGATCAAGTTGTGTTTGTCCTGTGGCAGCTACTGTAGCTTCTCTTTGCGTTTCGAAATTAAGGTTGGTTGCAATTCGCAATCTCATCTCTAGATGCCACAAAAAAACTCACACTGGACCTTTAAGGCTTTATCCACACGAAGCCGGTGCATTCCCTGTCCGATCATTTTTTTTCCTTGCTCTAAAGAAATAATCCGTAAACACGAAACCACTGAAACCGACTGAAAGCGGTGTAGTATATATGCCGGACCAGTATGGGGCGCTGTAATTCTGCCACAGATATACACTATACACGGAGAAGAAGACTTTGAGCATGCGCATAGCCAACGTATGGTGTTGTCCATTATCGCTTGTTGGTCACCACAATTGCATAGAAGCAATAGATTTTGCTGTAATAAAGCTAGTAGGCTTTAGTAGCTTCTGTAGCACGAACACAATCACGTAATCCGCCGTTATTGTTGTTGCTGTTACGTGTGACGCTTCCGACACGTGATGTGATGACGTTTTCGCTTCACAAAATATACGGATTGGCTGTACAGACGAAACCGCAAGGATGTCGGTTTCAGATTTATCCACTTTAGGACCCGGTTTCAAAAAATAGCGGATTCAGTCTCCCAAAACGCCGGATCCGTGTGGATGATATGCCAATACGATAACAAATTTATACGTATGCAGTGATACGCGTCTCCGTGTGGACAGCCCCCAAGAAATAATGTGATTTTTTTCTAGATCTGTTAATGCAACAATAGACGTTCATGTAGTACATGAACTATACTATAGTATGCTATCAACAATAAAGAATATGCATTAAGTATGCAGTATGTAAATTGGACCTACAAACTAATCCTAAACCCTTTCTTTCTTTTTTCTTTTGGCTGGAGGTGACGTTCATTATGTGCTTGCCCGTCTCAAGGTTTCCTGGCTGGCACTCAAGGTTTTGCTTGGGTTACTGTATCATCCATCAGAGCAAAGCTACCTGCACTGCATGCTGTCATGGCAGAACCATCCAGAAGTCCAATTTGAACGTACCCATTCACAGTAATCAAAATTAAGTGAAGTGAGAAAAGGAAATAACAATTGCTTAATTGTGGCCCAATTACTAAATGACTCTAGCTGAACTGGTTACAGGCAATGGCCAAAATGTGCACTGCAGTATATAATATAGTACATACTACCTGTATGTGAAAGTATTATTTGACCCTTCCTGTGACATTAAATAATCCTACATGATGTAAATAAAATATAACCTTGATCTCTTTAATAATAACTAAGTAAGGTGATGTCAGAGATTCATGCTCCTAATGAGATTTAAGGGTATTAGAGAGAGAGAGAGAGAGAGAGAGAGAGAGAGAGAGAGAGAGAGAGAGAGAGAGAGAGAGAGAGAGAGAGAGAGAGAGAGAGAGAGAGAGAGAGAGAGAGAGAGAGAGAAGCGAGAGAGCGAGAGAGAGCGAGAGAGAGAGAGAGAGCGAGAGCGAGAGAGAGCGCTTGTTTGATTATTAGCGTCGCTCAGCTGTAGCGAATAAAATGTGACAAAAATAGCAATGTATTGTTAGTCATGCTACACCGGTAATCATTTGAAAAAAGCAGCTTGTTACTGGAAAAGCTACAGAACTACAAAACAGCTGAGTTACTGTCACACTGCTGAAATCTTTATTTAAGGAACAGTTGCTTGCTCTTTCTTAAACTTTATGGTTCAATAAGAACCTTTAAGCAACAGCACCCTTCTGTAGCACTAAAGGACCTTTGGGTAACACTTTATTTCGAAAGTCTGCTTTAGATATTTTAATAACTATAACTTTGCAACTTCTTGTCAACTATCAGTCTATTAGTAGACTGTCTGCTTTATATCTACTGTACTACGAGCACTATATTTTGAGGATCCCTCAAGAGACATCCTACGGATTATAAATATCATTGCCAATACATGTCAACTAATTTAACTTTTTAGGATTTATTATTTAATTATTATTTATAAAGCACAAGGGCTTCATCTTTATGACAAGTCTCAAGTTAAAAAAACAAGATTATTATTGGCTTGTCAATTTAATTCTGGGTCAAATAGCACTCCTAAATTTTTCACCACTGGTTTATTACAGCCAAGAGTCCACGAATAAAATTTATGGAATCCTGTTTTGCATCCGAGCCAAAAAGCATAATCTCAGTTTTATATTCATTAAATTTCTAAAAATGTAGCGCCATCCAGTCCCTGATGTCCGTTAAGCAATTCAAAAGAGGAGACATATCACATCCATTGTCTTTTCTAAGTGCCAGATAAATCAGCGTGTCATCAGCATACAAATTAAACAAGACACTGTGCTTCCTAAATATAGCGCATAAAGGGAGCAAGTAGCTACATAGAAAACAAAAGGGGGGCAAGAATGGAACCTTGTGGAACGCCACACTTTAGTGGAGTTGAAGTTGACCTACATTCGCCCAACTTCACAGCAAAGCACCTATCAGCTTAATATAACCTAAACCATTTCAAGCCGCCTTTCCACTGCACACGACATTCTGAACAATTGTCAGAGTCACAGTCTAATGAAGTTCAGTTTAATCGTAACTTGGGAAAGCAGCTCATTCCAGCGCAAGAGGCTTCATTCTAATATTTACCATAGTGGATTAAATAAATGAATGCAAATGAAACAATAAACAGCTATGCATATATAACAAAGACTGCAAATATTTGTTGGAGAGAACATATGGAGACAAAATTAAAATAATAATGTATACATATTAAATTAATAATGTATTACTTATCATTACATATAGGATGGAATAATTTTCACGTCGCACAGTGTTTTAATCGGAATTCACTGAAATACATCACTTCCGGTCAACGTATCGCATGCGGTGTAGTTAATTTTTTTAATGGATTCAACTGTCAAAACGAATCCAGCACCTCACGCAGCCCCTTTGCGACTCTCCAGGGAACGAATGACTTCCGGTTTATCGGCCGTCGTGTGCAGTGGAAAGGTGGCTTAAGAGCCGTCCCAAATGGGAAACCATAACTTTATGATTGACTGTATCAAATGCTGCACTTGGGTCCAGCAACATTAAAATCAATGGGGCTCCAGTATCAACGTTAATAATATACTATTTTGAACCTGTACTGTGTTTTGCACTAAAACCTGACTGAAAGACTTTAAAAACTGGATTTTTTTCTAGAAATTATTGTAGTTAAAACTAATTTCTCCAAGACCTTTGAAAGAAAGGGCAATTTTAAAAATAGGTCTGAAGTTGAATAAATCAGTGGGGTCCATTTAATATTCTGTAACCCACTACTTTAAAAACTTGTTTCAAGAACCCTCCCAGGATAAAATCTTGGGGACTAGTAGATGGTTTCATATGTTTGACAATTCCTTCCAAATCAGACATAGAAACTGTCTCAAGCTGATGGAAGATTGGCTCAAACTGACCAACTAACCCTATAGTCTACTAATACTCTAATGAGATTTGACAAGTACTGCAGTTGCAGTGTTACTTATATACCATTCCAAAATATATGACATATTCGATTACATTTTTACAAATATACAGCTTTAACCTGCCAACTTATGGCCTTATTATGTCTAATATAACATAGTTGTATAACAAGTGTCATTTTGATTGACACCAATTATGTCTCCACACACATAGTACGGCTGTAAGAAAAAAAAAACACTAACACAAAACGTATTTCACGATCTCACCTACCAATATGACCTCTTCGTTTAATCACACGCTTTTTTAACAAACATTTATTAAGTTAATAGATTGTTAATGGAGCGTTAAATTAAACTGTATCCCATTTTTATAAACATCTTTGACTCTGCTGAGCCACTGCTGAGGTTTTCAGCAGTCAGATTCTCTGTCAGGCTGTTGTCAGAATAAAAAGGCATTCTGCACACTTCCCTTTGATGTCTGTGACCCGAAGAGAGGAGAGAAGAGAGGATGGCAAGACACTTAAAAGTCACTGCTGTGGGAGAAAGATGGAGAAGACATAGGAGAGAAAGAGCGATACGGAAGGCGTGAGAAAAGATGAAAAGAAGAGGTACAAAGAAATGTTTCTTCTGTATCTTCGCACCTACGCTTCAGAAGAATATACTGTTTAAAGGCCTATGAAAGATTTTAGCTTGCTTTAACAAAGATCTGTGATTTCAAATGTTCAATCTTGATGACGTCAGATTAGATTGATATGAGCTTTAGTAAAATGCATTTAGGAGCCTTTTGGGTCCAAACTTTCACAAGTGTTGTATTCAGACACTATTGAAGTCATGAGTACAATTTTCATAAATGTGTAAATTGGACAGATTTCAGCACCATCAATTTTTTCAATCTCACTATGAATGCAGATAAGCTCATTCTATTTTAGTTTCTATTACGTGTGATGACATTGCCTTATAAACAGGCATTGCATGATAGTTGTGCAAATGAATTGATTAGAAATGTCTAATATAGTAAAATTATATATAATATAAATATATAAATATTGCAGATGCAAGAGCTGCTAAACAGCAACACTGTAAAAAATAGATAATAATATTGTCCACACAATCTCGGCACGTATACATCAAATATTTCACAATACGCTTAATCTCGGCCTCAGGCCATTCAGAAATACCATTTTGTTCGCATAATTCATTAAACGCTACAGCATTCATTAAACGCCACCGATTTTTCAGCAAAGTCCTCTAAGTGCAAAGTAGATTAATGTAAAATGGATCACATTTAAACTTATATCCCTTGTGAGTACTTGGACCTGAATACAACCGAATGTGGCAGCCGCATGCATTACAGTGCCCCCTAATGTGTTTGGGTTTTTTCATTTTTACCTTTTTAAGAGCTCCTATGGTCCAATTTACATTTCCTTTGGTGTGTAAGTGTGTATTAGTACATATTAACGATATGCAAAAGGTACGAAACCCCAAAGTTTACTCCTGTTAACATTGCATTGTGAGTGAATCTTTTAAACATGGTAAGGAGCGTCACATTTCTGGCTGACGTCAGAGGTATTCAGGCCAATCAGGGACAAAGCTTTTCAAATTGATGAGTTTTGTACAAAATCAGTGCGTTTCAGGAAGACAGTATATCGAAATGTATGGTATGTGGAAAATAACGTGTTTTTAACCATAAACCACGCAAACACATTGAATTATACATAATACACAAAATAACGTTGTTTTTAGTAATGAAATAGGTGCACTTAAAATACTGACTTTTATCATTTGCAATGTTTCTAGTTTACGATGTCTTGTCCAAAAAAGTGGAGGTTTTTGCCAAAAGAGCTTGCATGCACTTAGAGGGTTTTGCAGCGAAAGACAATTAAATTTTTGTTTAACGCCACTACAAGTAATGCACATTATAGGCTACTTCTCATAAAAAACTTAGTTTCATTAAAAAATGAACATGAATTTTAGATTCCCTCAGTATTTGGTGCTTTCATGTGCTTGACTTGGCATCGTCCTGATGATGTTATCCCAGCAGGATCTGACAATGTTCCAGACAGCAGGAGACAACATGGCCAATTTCACAAACTTGCTTACATTTTACATGGATAGAATGCCGAATCTCAAATATTTATGTTGTGGTTTATGTCAAAAATTTTTCATTTTATTTTTATCATAAAAGTTTCCCTGCCAGGTTTACAAGAAATAAAAAAACAGAAATTTTAATAAATATATTATTTTATAAATATATTTTAGAATTGAACAGGCCGAAAAGCTGTCACTGGGACAGTACCCTTTTTAAAGATCCATACAGGTACTGTAGATTTGAATTAAACAGCAGAGGGGTTGAAGTATCAATTGTACAAATTTTTGATAGGTTAATTTAACCCAACAGCTGATTTTGTCACGTTTTGACCCCTTTTCAGAGTGTAATTTTCATTAAACTCCGTATAAATCTTTTAGATTAAATTTTTTGGGGTTACCCCTGCCTGACCAATACCCCCGAGCCTCAACATTAGTAATTATAGTAAACATGATAAGGTCTCGGTATTAAATTACCTCCATGTCAATATATTGACCAGAGTGCATCCCAAAAGGATGAAGAGATAATTTAAAAGCCATCTCATCCTAACCCACAGCAAAATTTAAACTGGAACCAGCAGTATGAAAAATTTCAGATAACTTTTAGCGCAAAGAAAAATTATCCCCTCAATTATCTTCTTCTCTGTTTGAACTCCGATCCACACGCAAAATGAAATAACAGGGTGTTCGTAATACACGGAGCAAAAGCTACGACGGTTGTTTAGACAGTGAGAGAGACAGAAATGGTTCAAGTGAAGCGTGTCTGATTGCAACATTGCGTTGATTTGGTGGCGGTGCCGTCCGGCCGTAATGCGGTGGTCATTCAGATTGCGAATCGCTGCTATAATTACTTCTCGCCAAATCCAGATGAAGGTCTTTATTTCAGATTAATTATCTTAATCACAGCATATCAGACTCAGATGAACTCGCAGCACTGGAATGTGAATCGATGTGTGATGACATTGAAAGGGCAACGACGTCTGAGACGTTCTGATAATTATGCACGGACAGGGAACGGTGACAAAACAAATCAGTTAGGTTCATCTCGTGAAGTGGAACCAGTGTTTGGATTATGCAAATGTGTCGTAGGATTGTGACAAGAAAATGGTGGAAGGGGCTTGAAAATCAAACGCTGCCGAACAGAAACCTAGCACTTTACATTTTAATGTTTTACAGGAAGACCAAATATGAATGATGGTACACTTCGTTTATTTAAAAAAATTATATAAAGTGACTTACAATTAATTCATGAGATTTGATCAGTTTTCAAAGGGATCAAACCTGCAACCTTTGGACTGCTAACACTATACCCTACAGAAATAGCTCAAAAATAACACAAATGTGTTATTTACAACCCAACATTGGGTCGTAAAGGGACAAGGACAGCCCCTTGGCCTTGGGTTGTAATTTAACCTATGCTGGGTTGTTTTAACCCATTGTTGGGTCAAATATACACATAGAGCCTGTGGCCATTTTATGTATATTAGTTTTAGTTAGGTTTTTAATTAATTTGTATATTGTATTACATGTGTATTTATTTTATTTTTTTTATGCTCATAGCCTTGCAACGAAATTTCGTTCAACTGTACATTGCAAAATGTGTAGCTGGATGACAATAAAGTATGTCTATGTCTATGTCTATGTCTATGTCTATGTCTATGTCTGGGTTGAAAATAACCCATAAATGATAATCTGAAAATTAGTCATAAATTACAAACAGATTAAAATGTTTAGATAATAAGAAATAAATACATACACACAAAAAATGGTGGGTTATTTTTAACACAGCGTTGGGTCAAAAAGAGACAAATCCAGCAATTGGGTTAAATTAACCTAGAAAATGTTTATATTCAGCCCAGTCACACAAAATGACGTACCTATAGTCACATAATTTTTGTATTCTTTTTCGTGGTACTGTCACGAATTTCCGTGTTTTTTTGTGATCGTATCACAAATGTATGTTTATGTGTCATTGTCACATATTAGTTACTCAACTGTTTTGTCCTATTTTCTTACCATTGTCACTTTGGTTAAGGATTAGATTTACATAAGATGACATCCTTACCCAAACCCAACTCTAACCCTAACGCCAGGCGACAATGGTTTAAAAATCAGAAAATATAAAAGTACATCAGAAAAAAATAGTATAAACCAATACTTAAAGTGACATCCTAACGCAAACACCAAATCTTTCCATAAACCGAAGCGACAATGGTTAGAAAATAGTAAAAAGCAGTCGAGTAATACGTGGCAATGACACGCAAACAGAAATTTGTAATATGATATTTATTTGTAATAAAAAAACGAAAAAAAAAATATGTGACTATAGGTATATAATTTCTTGAGACTGGGTAGTTTTATTTCACCCAACAATGGGTTAAATCAACCCAGCATTTTGGGTTGAAACATCCCAGCATACTGTAGGTTAATTTACAACCCAACAGTTTGAGTTTATTCCCCTTTTGACCCAACGCTGGGTTAAAAATAACTATTTTCAAATAGCTTGAAAGTCACCCATTACTACCAACTATTTAAGCAGATTTAAATAATCATATTCATGTTTAAATATGAACCCATGTTTGGTCCTGTATTCATGCTGAATCTAGTCTTTCTAGAATCTTAATGAGCCGTTTGAAGTGTTAAACTATTAAACTGTGTGCCGTTATCCTCCCTGGTGCCTTCTTGGCCTCAGTAGTATGTAAATGAATCAAAACACATTTAATAATTAACAAAGAACAGTTTGTCACCAAGTTAAATTTATATTTTAATTATATTTAAAGTAGGCGTACCTTGCTTTGTATTATTTTTTAAATGTACAATAGGCTGCATTGGCGTTAAATGATGTATGATCGTAAACTGCGGATTATTTGAATGAATCACCATCATAATGTGTTCTACATATAGCAATCGCAATGCTAATTTAGTTTTTTTTATAATATTGCAAGTTAATTAAGTAAAGCAAGGTGATCTTTTTCTTTTTAATTGGTAATACGCATCTGTACAGAATGGAGAAATATTAACCATGCACACAGTCAGTGTTATTTTTTTTTAAAGTGGCAGAGATCATGAATAAATCATCAACAGTGCTATTCTGTATCAAGAATTCTGGTACAGTTTTTTTTCGAATCAAAGGCTGACAGGCGGATTTCTGTGAAGCTCCAGATTGCTGTTAGGAGATGTTGAGGAACAATAGGAAACTGTTCTGTTCACGCTTTACTGATTTCCAATAAAGCATCAACAACCGTGCAGAACACTCTCTGATAAATCCTCTCCGGAGAGATGTGTCGATATTGGTGATGATTTTGAATAGAGGAAGCTGGTGGAGGAAATTGTCTTAAAAATATCAGAAAGTCCACTTGACTAGACTAAACAATGCAGGTCGTACAGTACAGTACAGTACAGTATGTGCAGCTGTTTGAATCTTTCTACCACTGTACAGTTTTATCAACAGGGGCAAATCAGGGACATGAATTAAGAAAATAAAATAAAAACAAACATTTTGATTTTATGTTGAATGTAACATAATTATTACAATGTATTTACAAATGCAACTAAAAACAGATAGACAGACAGACAGACAGACAGATAATCTGTCTGTTTATCTATCTGTTTTGTCTAATTTTAGTTGCATTTGTAGATACATTTACATAATTATGTTAAATTTAACTGTCTGTCTGTCTGTCTGCCTATCTCTGTCTGCCTGTCTATCTATCTATGTCTATCTGCCTACCTGTCTATTACTGTCTGCCTGTCTGTGTCTGTCTGTCTATCCATCTCTGTCTGTCTGTCTGTCCGTCCGCCCGTCCGTCCATCCATCTATTTTTGTCTGTCTGCCTGTCTATGTCTGTCTGTCTATCCATCTATCCAACCATCCATCCATCTCTGTATGCCTGTCTGTCTGTCTGCCTGTTTATCTCTGTCTGTCTGTCTGTCTGACTATCCATCTATCCATCTATGTCTGTCTGTCTGCCTGCTTGCCTGCCTGTCTATCTCTCTCTGTCTGTCTGTCGTCTTTCCATCTATCTTTGTCTGTCTGTCTGTCTGTCTGTTTGTCTATCCATCCATCCCTCCATTTATTATCTATCTATCTATCTATCTATCTATCTATCTATCTATCTATCTATCTATCTATCTATCTATCTATCTATCTATCTATCTATCTATCTATCTATCTATCTGTCTTACTTTCTGTCTGTTCGTTCGTTAGTCTGTCTGTCTGTCCATCTGTCCGTCTGTCTGTCTTTCCATCTATCTTTGTCTATCTATCTATCCACCTATTTATGTCTGTCTGTCTGCCTGCCTTTCTATGTCTGTCTGTCTGTCTATCCATCCATCCATCCATCCATCCATCCATCTATCTATGTCTGTCTGTCTGTCTGTCTGCCTGTCTATCTCGGTTTGTTTGTCTGTCTGTCTGTCTGTCTGTCTGTCTGTCTGTCTGACTATCCATCTATTTATCCATCTATCTATGTCTGTCCGTCTGTCTGTTTTTCCATCTATCTTTGTCTGTCTATTCATGTATTTATGTCTGTCTGTCTGCCTGTCTATCTATGTCTGTCTGCCTGCCTGCCTGCCTGCCTATCTATCTCTGTCTGTCTGTCTGACAATCCATTTATCTTTGTCTGTCTGTCTTTCTGTCTGTCTATCCATCCATCTATATATGTCTGTCTGTCTGACTGATTATTCATCTATCTATCCATCCATCTATGTCTGTCTGTCTGTCTATCTCTGTCTGTCTGTCTGTCTGTCTGTCTGTCTTTCCATCTATCTTTGTCTGTCTATTCATCTATCTATGTCTGTCCGACTGCCTGCCTCTCTATCTCTGTCTGTCTGTCTAAATATGTCTGTGTGTCTATCCATCTATCTACTGTATGTATTCATCTATCTATCCATCTATGTCTGCTTGTCTGTCTGTCTGTCTGTCTATTCAACTATCTATGTCTGTCTGTCTGTCTGCCTCCCTGTCTATCTCTTTCTGTCCGTCTGTCTGTCTATCACTGTATGTCTGTTTGTCTGTCTGCCTGCCTGTCTATGTATGTCTGTCTGTGTTTATCTATATATCTGTGTCTGTCTGTCTATCCAACTATCTATCTATGTTTGTCTGTCTGTCTGTCTGCCTCCCTGTCTATCTCTGTCCGTCCGTCCATCTGTCTGTCTATCACTGTATGTCTGTCTGCTTGTTTGTATATTCATCTATCTATGTCTGTCTGTCTGTCTGTCTGCCTGACTATTTATGTCTGTCAGTCTGTCCATGCATCCATCCATCCATCCATCCATCCATCCATCCATTCATCCATTCATCCATCCATCCATCCATCCATCCATCTGATATTATGTGTCAGACTTAACTTGTAATTCTCATCATGAGAGGAAAAGCAGAGACATGCATTAAGTAAATAAGGTCAATTTTTAATGTTTATGTTGACTTAAAAGTCATTATTAAAATACATTGACAAATACATTAAAAACCCTGTGTCCCATATAAAAAATTTTATACTGCACGATACATTATTTCCTATAAATGCACTTTTTATGAAAAGCAACATGTAC
Source organism: Paramisgurnus dabryanus (assembly GCF_030506205.2). Classification (NCBI taxonomy): domain Eukaryota; kingdom Metazoa; phylum Chordata; class Actinopteri; order Cypriniformes; family Cobitidae; genus Paramisgurnus; species Paramisgurnus dabryanus. The sequence goes on along the minus strand of NC_133343.1, from coordinate 33,978,869 downwards.
AGTATATAATACTGAAGCTCTGCATTCATATGAATTATACTGCAGTGATACAGCAGTGATTCTTTTATCTTTTTGGCAGGGGTAATCTCTTGGCACTTTTTGAGAGTGGGACCTGTGAGGTAAAACCAACACTGGCCGGGACCAAGCAGAATAGAGCATCTTTACTTTGTGAACTTAATAAAGGGTTAGACTGATTCAGCAACTTGGGTTTTTGCAGTGTTTCGCAGTGTTCACTTTGTCCCGCTAGCAACACCAATCACTTTTACAGGTCTGATGGACACTGTATTAAACCTACAAGCGGTTATGACCTTCTATGCATTGGCCTACAGAGACACCCTGAGATCTGATGCAAACTTCTGAAGAGAACCTGTATAGAGGTGTACTCAAAACAATGTCATCTGGGATTGTTGGAGGCATATAGTTCAAACTTGGATTTTGGTATGTGAACAAACTTTGAAAAATTTAGTTGGCTGGCTATGGGAACACCTGACAGATCTACACAAACAAACAAGCACAGGCTGTCATTACGTTAATGAAATATTATCAGTTTCATGTACAAAATACAAAGAGTGCTCAGCTTACCTCTGACCAAGAAGTAAAACCTCAGGATGTTAAACATCATTGAAGACAAATTTTTCTGTTGCCATGTTAAAAATATCCTTCAGCAGACCTGTGAACATTGGGCTACAACTTACTATTCACACAACAACCAGCTGCAAGAAGCTGTAGGGCTAAGCAGTAAGAAACACCCTGTGGTGTTCATTACTCG